>NW_012026821.1:304163-305348 GCF_000956235.1 Wasmannia auropunctata | reverse complement strand
CAGCAAACGCAGATATATATAGATGCGGAAACGTTTGCCACGCATTAAGACACGACGCGATAGCATGGTGTAATAAAGATTACACCATGCGCGATAGTCAATGGACCATCTTTCTGTAAGAGCTGCAATTAAGATTATTGACTACCGCATCGCATTTAAATTTGCCGCGCAGCAAGCGTTTCTGCGTCCAGGAACCATTAGTTGTAAAAATCGTATGAGGATACGTATCATCCCGGTGTGCCTGATCGATTTAATGTTTACAAATTTATTTTATTATGATACAAAATTAAAAACGAGTGGGAAATAAAATAATATTTTTACAGATTTGAGGAGAGGGGATTCTTATAGATGCTATTAGTATCAATAAATTATATTATAATTGTTTGTTAATTTATTATATTAATATATATAATACAGGTTATTGCGTAATCATAATGAAAAATACATGCTTATAAGCTTTTTATTGTTGCAATTAATAAAATATTTAATCTAATTATAATTCACATTAACAATATTTAATTAATTTTTTTTAATACAGAAATGTTTTTGAAAGTTTTTTAAAATATTTACTGTAAAATTTCAAGAAAGATTTTCGTAATATTGCTTGAAATGTTTTACGAAAATTTTCTTAAATATTTCTAAATTTTTAATTAAAGATTTAATAAATAATAAAAGAAAAATTCATGATATCTTTGTAATAGCTTGCAAAAATATTTTAAGAAATATTTCGTAAAAGATTTGTCATGCATTTTTTTCGAAATAATTCATAAAATATATTTGAAATATTTTTAAATATTTCATGACAGATTTCACATCAGTTTAATAGAAATATCTCTTATAATATTTGTGCAATATTTCTCAAATATTTTTGTAAAATATTTTAATGTTATACTTTAAAATGTTTTACAAATGTTTATAAAAAATTTCTGAAATATTTTATTAAAATATTTCAGAAAATAATTTATAAGAAATATTATGTGTTGTGTGGGACCAATACGCCGATATAATTTCCGTTTTTTTACGACTGACAAATGCGAGACCAGAGAATAGATTAGAGAGAAAGCCAATGAATGGCAGGTCATGCCAGTATCTTAGTGCTTTTATAATACTTCTGTGCAAATTTTACGTATGTATTCTAGCTTCAGCAGACTGCGTGCCGTTACTTTCGGATTCAACGCAGTTTTT
>NW_012026821.1:301729-304143 GCF_000956235.1 Wasmannia auropunctata | reverse complement strand
AGTATTTATTGAATTAATTATCAATCTATAATAACGCGATAATACTGTTTCGAGTAAAAAACTGCGTTGAATCCGAAAGTAACGGCACGCAGTCTGCTGAAGCTAGAATACATATGTAAAATTTGCACAGAAGTATTATAAAAGCACTAAGATACTGGCATGACTTGCCATTCAGTGGCTTTCTCTCTAATCTATTCTCTGGTCTCGCATTTGTCAGGCGTAAAAAACGGATGGAAATTATAAAAGCTGTATAGTTCACTTTCCACAAAAGCATAGTTTCTACTCTTTTGTCAAATGACAAGTTTTCTTGCTTGAATAGGGTTCAGTTTACGTAATTTTCTTAAAAATAATTTATTGATTATCGCGAGAAAAAGGGATAGTTTCCATCTGTGTTACCTAAATCAAATAATGACAGTTGTGCACAACGGTAACAATAAAGGAATCTAGTCGGACGAACCATCGGCATCACTCATGTGAACAGAACAATTACGGAATGTGCCTTTACAATTTTGAGAGTTTTTTAGTGCTATGGGATATCTGTCATACACGCTTGTTTGTCCGAGAGGCCGCGTCGGATCTCTGATAACAAAGACGTAACTTTTTGTTTTCACCAAGGTTGGAAAAGTTACTTTATAAAAGTAACTCGTTATCGTTGCCGTTCTTTTTTCTGAAAAGTAACTTGTTATCGTTACTCGTTACTGATTTAAAAAAGTAACTCGTTACCGTTACCGTTATTAAAAAATTAACGAATCGTTACTTTTTCGTTACTTTTTTTAGATTCATAAAACGTAATATAAATTTCCACAATAAATATATATAGTATCATAAAATTATATTTTTTAAAGGAATAAGGTTGAAAATATATTAAATATATATAATTTCCAGTTAGTATTTATTAATGTTAGTATTTATTAATGTTCACGAATATATTAAATTTTGTTATGCATCTAATACATTATAATCACAAGTAATTTCTAAAAAAGTTATCTTTAAACAAGAAGTTACCAATTTTTAAGAACTTTTTATGAAAGAAATTATGACTCAAAATTTGCAAAACAAAATTACTTACTTTAAAAAAAATCACTTTTATAAGGAAGGGGATACTTCCCTACCTTTCATTGTAACACGAAACATATATAATATCTAATTGAAAATCGAAAAACTAATAAAGTGTTAATAAAATTATCAAAATACAAAAAACAGTTTGTTGCGCTAAATTATAAAATAAATATCTTCCAAAATATTACCAATTCAACCTATAAAAAATGAATTAAACTAATTAATTATTATGAAATCAATCATAATGAATCATTATGCTAATTAACTATGTTACCGTTAACGTTACAAATTATTAAATATAACGTCGTTACCTACTCGTTACTGAAAAAAAGTAATTGTAACGGTAACGACGTTACAAGTAACGCGTTACTTCTCGACCCTGCTTTTAACATATGTGATGTCGATGATTCGTCCCACCTGATTCCTTTATTAATGTCAAACACGACTTTCACTTTCGATGTACGCAATACATAGTAAGTTTTGTTTAGTACATCACCGACGAGATACTCTTAATTAAAGACCGACAGCCCTGGGTAAATTTTCGTGCCAGCAAATGGGTCCGGGGGGCCCGGAGGTAATTGCAGAGTGGCGATGTTATCAACTTTTGACGTAAATTAGCGATTTATTTGAATAATACATTATTATCATAACTTTTATTATATAAATGCTTTATGAATAAGTATGAATACTTATAATACTATAACATCAAATATATTGCCGCAAAATTACATTTTTTTCCATCTGTTTTATCATCTCTCTAGATAATCAAACTCGTGTGGTAACTATAAAAATGCAGTTTTAAATAAAATTAACTATTAGCAAGATATAACCCACTAAACAAAATTTCGTTCCAGCAACATAACAATAACGTTACATTAAAGCTACGCGACCTTTTCTGTGTTTTCCAGAGACGTTTATGTAACGTCGCTATAACCAGAAATGTCCTCATGCATTTACTGTTCGTATAAAACGTTCTATTTGTAACGTTTGTAAAACGTTTGATATACATATATGTAACGTTTCTGTGAAGTTCGTGTACAACGTTTCACTTGCAACGTTTGTGAAACGTTTGTAAAGTATATATATACATATATACAGGGTGTCCCGTAACGCTTAATTAATATTTCAAGGCGTGAAAGAGAATAAAATTTTGAACTAAAAGTTCCTCTTTCAATTTTGGCTCAGACCATTATTTACAGAGTTATTAACGAATAAAGTTAATCAATTAGATCGCGCTTAGCCGGAGTACGCAGGAGCGTATAGCGTGCCGTATGTGCGGCTCTTCGCGCACTTCACATACATTCTCCTGTGAAAGAGGAACTTTTAATTCAAAATTTCATTCTCTTTCACATCTT
>NW_012026821.1:296658-297853 GCF_000956235.1 Wasmannia auropunctata | reverse complement strand
ATTATTTAAAATATATATTTTAAATAATGTTATTTTAAATACGAGAAAAAAAATAAAAGAGTTATTTAGTATTTATTATTCTAAATAGCTTCTTTTGATTTATTTTTTATTTTATATTTTAAATATGTTTTTGGAATCTATTTTTTATTTTTTATTTTAAATAAGTTGTATCACTTTTTTATTGATCCCTACGATATTTCATTTTAAATAGATTTTTGAAATCTATTTTATATTTCTTATTTTAAATAAGTCGTATCAATTATTTTACCGACCCGTCGGTATTGTCGGTAAAAATAGCGGTGGGTGGATACTAAAGTGACGGTGGGTGGCGCGAGGTTCTTATCTGCGGCCGCGACGACTCGCGAATTAGCGGAATATACCTTCTTATACGTAAGTGACTAAGTGCTATATGTTTTGTGCTTTGATCTTCAACGGACGTTCCTGACTTCTCAGAGAAGCAACACGAAGGATCTGGTTCCTCGCATATTTGCTTTGTTGTGCGTAGTTTGTTTTATGATGTGATATTTTATCTTTTAATTTCGTTAATTATCTAAGTTCATTCATGTAGTAATGTGAATAATGTCAGAAAAGGAAGATACAGAAGAGGTTAGTCTGCAACATCCTCGAAAAGTACCGGTAATTTTAGATGGAAAGTTCTTTTCTATAAAAAAGATCATTAACGACAATAACGTAATAGCAAAATGTCAAACATGCAATCACTATATTAAAGGATATTCAAGGGCGACTAGATTCTACGACAAACTTCCTTGTTCATTTAAAGGTAACACTTAATTAATAATTATGATAATATAATTATGATAACCTCATTAACCACATATTCTGATATTGGTAATTTAGTAAACAATATTATTTATTTTTTATTTATTTTAGTCTAAAAATCATTCTTTTAAAGTGTAACGATACACCCCCAAAAGTGCATCGTTCCAGGCCGAACAACCGCCGGATGCCACCCGACGAACCGTCAGGCAAAGAAGGCGCGGTGCGCCCCATATGTTTTAAGCATTCCAAAGGTCGTCGGCTGGCGACTTAAGGCCAGCCGACAAAGGCATTACCGCAAAGCATGTAACGGTACCGGAAACCACCGAACGGAGCCGATCGCGGCCAAATACCCTGACGATAGGGTATATAAGGGGCTCCGAAGCCAGGGAGACGACCAGATCCTGACCGTCTCACA
>NW_012026821.1:292539-296133 GCF_000956235.1 Wasmannia auropunctata | reverse complement strand
TTTGTTATATTGCGCCGGATTCTTTATTCTATGACTTATTGTTTGCGGGTTTCTTTTATATCTTGCGATGAATTGTTATACGATGTACTTTTATTTTATTTTATTTTCGGAATATATTTTATTTTATTAATTTAAACCTAATTCGTTCGATTTCGTTATTGTTCCGCTACTCTCTCTCCTGAACCTGCTGGCGATCCCTGCCACCCGTTCCGATACCGACGAGCTATACCGCGCATCAACAGCAGGTCGTTTTAAAAGAATATAACGAATATAAAGAACAATTCTATGTGCATCCAAAAAAGAGGCCACTTACTGATGTTCAAAATGTAGTCGAAAACTTGGAAAATAAAAAACTGAAACAACTTACAGTTTCACAATCTTTTAAACGAGACAATCAATCGTTGGTAGACACACTTATTACAAAATTTGTAGTTGAGACGATGTCTCCTCTGAGTATAGTAGATCATACAGCATTTAAGAATCTCGTTAAAGGTATTAAAATTACTATAGTCTATATTTAATATTTAATGTAAATAATACTTTATGTTTTCCGTTTTTATTTTAACAAAACGGTTCTATTTATTAATTAACTTTTGATACAGGAATCAATGAAACGCAAAGCAAAATAACAGTCATGACTTCGAAAACTTTAAGGAATAAGATCCACGATATGCATCTGAAAGTAGTTAACAGTCTTACTGTACTATTATCAGATACTGCATATGTATGTTTGACTGCTGATATTTGGTCATGTGGACGCCGCAGTTATCTTGGCATTACTGTGCATTGGGTATGTATAAAGTATATTCGTATATTTCATGTTTGCTATAGGCCACTGTTTCTGTTAATGTCACATATATTAACTTAAATATTAACTTAAATGTTAATTGTAAATGGGTAATGCAGATTATCATTCTTAATTATATTTCGTATTATTACTGCGTATAATTATTTATTATGTATTAATCATACATTATAAACGTAAATGTTCTATTCGATTATTCAGGTTAATTAAAGCCAAAATTCATAGTCGAATCTTATGTCTTAAATTACTTATTGTTTTATATAGAAATAAAAACGCCTTATTTCATAAGACTTGATTATGATTTCTTAGATATTCAAAGAATAAAGAATATTGGAATTATTGTATAATCTGCTTATAAGAAATATCATATCAATAATTTCATACTGACACTACTTATAGATAAATGAGAAACTTGAAAGACAAAATGCTGTGCTGGCATGTAAAAGATTTAAGGGTAGCCACACTCATGATAAAATCACTGAATTGGTGTTAGAAATCTGCAATAATTTTAAAATTGATCAATCAAAAATAGTAAAGATAGTGACGGATAATGCCCGAAACATGGTCAAAGCTTTCACGGATTTCGGTTCTCCAAATTCCTTATACTCTGTTGGCAGTGTTGGCACAAGTGAAAGTAAGTTATTTTTACAATTATAGATTAGTTTATATTGTAATAGGTAATAGTAAATTTGATTCAGCTTTACTATATATTTACTATATAAAACCAGAACATTTTATTTATTGCCTATTAATCTAGTCTATATCATTATATTATATGTTAAGAGTTTATTTGCAATAATGAATATTATACTGCTTTATAATGCTCATTAAAAAGAAGATTAAAATACTTTTGATCTGTTTAACCAAACAAACTGTTCATTGTACTTGTAGCCTCTACAAATGATTCGAGCACAAATGGAGATGACTCTGACTCTGAAGAATCTGGAAATGAAGACTGTCTCAAAATTATTGAAATTTTTTCACATGAAAGTACAATGAATGACGCTTGTAACGCTGTGGCATATCATCAACAATGCGCTTCTCACAGCTTAAATCTTATCGCTTCTACTGACGCTGCAGAAGCATTTAACGAAAAAAGGGCTCAGATAATAAAACTATCCGAATTTATCAATCTGCATTTGAGAAATGCAAAGCTATATGGAATAGAACATCAAAGTCACCAAAGTCCTCTGAAATTTATGAAAAGATTACGGGAAAAGCTCCAATGTCACCTTGTGTCACTCGGTGGAATTCTACTTATGATTGTCTTTTAAATTTAATGAAAGTTAAAGTTAAATTAAACGAAATAACCGAGGCATTTGAGTTGTCTAATTTTAAAGCAACCGAACTCGAATTTTTAACTGAATATATACAATGTCATCAGCCAATTGCTGAAGCTCTAGATAAGTTGCAAAGTGAAAATAACTTTTTTTATGGCGAATTAATTCCAGTTTTGCTAAGGACAATAGAAACTCTTCAAAATGTGCAGAATATGTCGTTAAAAAAAATACTTCCGGTCTTGTGAACATACTATTATGTAGTATGGAAAAAAGATTTACTGATTTTATAAATCTTCAACCCGAAGCCAAAGATGCCATATTAGCAGCTGTTTCTCATCCCTATTTTAAATTACGATGGGTATCCAAAGATAAAAAAAGTTACGTACAAAATCTATTCTTCTTAGAGGCAGAAAATTATAATTATGACGTCGATAATACCAATGTTAATAATGTTAATACATCTATCACTGCTCAGAATGACATTATATCACAAAGTTTTTTTTCTTTTCAAAATGAAGATGATAAAGATTGTAACGAATTGAATACAAATGCTGTGCAATTAGAATGTATGCAATATCTTCAAGATAAAATGTAACTATGTAATGTTTGGATCGCTATCGAACCGTTAGAAACATGTTTATTAAATTTAACACACCTTTACCGTCGTCTGCACCAGTGGAAAGATTATTTTCCTATGGCGGCCTTATTATGAGACCGAATCGAAGGAGCATGAAGGACGCCAATTTTGAGAAGATGATTTTAATTAAAACCAACGAAAAATATTTGCGTTAAATATTATTGAAATAAAGACTAAGAACTCTAAGGAGCTTCATATTATATTATATATATCGATATGTATAGAACATTATAATAATAGTTATTTTATTTTGAAACCTAAAATGTTCAAATGTAGTAAATGTACATTTAAATAAACAAATATAAATAAAAAACTATTTTAGATTTAATATATTTAATGCATATATCCTTATCTTATATTTAAAATAAGTTATCATATATTTTAAATAAATAAAATACTTTTTCGTGATATATTTTATATTTTATATTTTAAATAAGCTTTTAAAGTCTATTTCTTATTTTATATTTTAGATACGTTTTTGGTATATATTTTATATTTTTTATTTTAAATAAGTCGTATCAGTTTTTTTACCGATCTCTAGATTTTATAATTTAAATAAGTTTCTAGAACCTATTTTATATTTTGTATTTTAAATAAATCGTATCAGTTATTTTACTGACCCCTGCTGAGTTAATTGTCCATTATTGTCTAAAAATACAACTTTTCCATTAATAAAAGTACCTTCTTCAGTACATTTAGTACAACTAAAGTAACCGGTGTGACCTTTAATGCATAAAAGAAAAGATTTGGCTGGAGCATCGCAGAGAAGTTTACTAATTTTTACTTTAATAATTCTGTCATTTATCTCAAAACCATTTTCTTCTAAATTCTGAAATTCGTTTATAAAGGAATTCATAAATTGTACATCAGCT
>NW_012026821.1:290878-292519 GCF_000956235.1 Wasmannia auropunctata | reverse complement strand
AAAAAATATGGAGTGATGATGAAGAATCAGAAGATGAAAGTCAGAAAAAAAAGGTTGTTACATCATACATATTTATTGTAATTTTTTATTATTAATATTATGTTATATTTAAATATTATTTGCATTATTTTTATTTTTTCTAAAAGTAGAAATCTAAAAAAAATGATATAAAAGGAATGAACGCTAAAAGCAAATCTTCAGAATTATGGAAAGAATTGAAAACAATGAAAAATTCATTTGCAGTAAGTTTTTTTAAATTTGCAAAAAATCTAATATAATATTTAAGCATTAATTTTTATATCCTGATTGTATAATATAAAATATCTCTTTTTGAAATGTAGGTAAATTCTGAACAATCTTCAGATGATGATAGCTCTTCAAAAATGTCGCAACATTTAATACAAGAGAATAATACTTTAAAAAAAGAAAATGATGATTTAAAAAACGAAAACATGGCACTGCGTGTATCACTTGCTTGTATAGAAAGTATGTATTGTATTTGTAGTCATGTATTATTTTAAATAGTATATATATAAGCAGAAATATAATGTTACATAAAGAAACTAATTAAACACACATTATATTAGGAGAAAATCATTAAAATAATTTCATACATTATACTTCAAAATTTGTAAGTGGTTGTACTCTAATTGTTTTATATGCCATTTTTAGATTTACCAAAGATAAATAATCTGGTGGAAAATATTATTCTCAAAACAGAAAAAATACATGGCACATTTGATTTAATTACGGACTCCAAGGTAAATTAATCTTCGTTTAAAGAAATAGCAATCAATAACTTATTTATTTTAGAAATAAAAAATTTTTTAAATTAAAACAATTAACATCAATTTTCGGCATTTTATTTAATTACAAATGAAATCAATATCTTGTATAAGAAAATATTTTCATATATTTAAAAGATATATTTGCTTAATACCATTGTAAATGAGTATAAATTGTTACATGTTTTAACCTTTATACAGAATAAATATTTGAGATTAGGTTATATTATATTCATACAATTTTTTCTTAAACACATTTATAGAAAATTGAAAATGAAGCTACAAATGATATAATAGAAATCACATCGAATAAAGAATACTGTAATGTAAGCACAATTTTTATATATTTTTTGTACATTTTTTTTGTGTTTACAGAAATAATATATTTTACTTCTTTAATTTTTTTTATAGGAAAAAATGATTGATCTGGGTGGAAAAGGAGTTCTTGTAAGTGCTAATCGCCTTAGACATTGCAATAGAAATAGTATTTCGCAGTACACATGCGATTTACTATCAGTAGTTTTTTCTAAAGAAGAGTTGGCATCATCTAGTTTAACGGGAAAAGTTGCTAATACCATGAAAGGAAATGTAACACCTAAAGCACGTTTAAATCCTAAACGACTTGAGGCAATTGAAGGTAATATCCCAAATAGAAAAGGATTTTACAGAGTTCTTTATGAAGTTTTAATAATGAAGGTCCTAATAAAGCAGTTATTATATTGTGCGATAAATATAAAAAACAGTGTTTTAAATAATGTGATTTATATTTAAATTTAATATAATAAATATATTTATTATATGTATATAATTTATATACATATATATACATATATATATATATATATATATATTTATT
>NW_012026821.1:286426-288077 GCF_000956235.1 Wasmannia auropunctata | reverse complement strand
TAATTATTCGTCGACTGAAAAATCACTCGAAGAAAGAAGCACGCAACAATTCACTAACACACGACGATTTACTGACACACGAGACGTTCACTCACACGTTCGCGTTTCGACAATGATACAACAGAACCATAAAACCAATAAATTCAGTTGACTACTTACTATCGTCGGGTGAACGTCTCGGGTGTCAGTAAATCGTCGTGTGTTAATAAATTGTGCGCGTGTTTCTTTCTTCGAGTGATTTTTCAGTTGACGTATAATTAATAGACTCGGAATTGATAATCATTAACTAATAAATTCGGTACTAAAGTCAGTCGACTGCTTGCTATCATCGAGTGCACGCGTCGTGTGTTTCTTTTCTCGAGTGATTTTTTTAGTCGTAAAATAATTAATCGATACGAATAATTAATCGACACTGATAATTATTAATTAATAAATTCGGTATTAAAGTCAGTTGACTGCTTGCTATCCTCGAGTGAACGGGTCGTGTATTAATAAATCGCCGTGTGTTTCTTCGTGTGATGTTTCAGTGGATAGATAATTAATCAACAGTGATTGTAAAGTACGTAACAGATAGATGCATTAGTTGATTTTTCGTGATTTCCAGTGAATTGTTCGTATGTGAATCGAGTATGAGAATCGAGTGTGAAATGTTGAAGTGACACGTTATGTAAAAAAAAGAATTAACTAAATAATAATCAGATCTGTGTCAGTTAGTGATAGCGTCTGCAAAATTAAAATTAACGAAAATTTATTAAAATAAACGTCTATTTGGAACTGTACATGGTCCATCGAAATGGAAATTCCGTCTTTCTCACGAAACTATACAAAAGTCATCGAATCTTTACAAGGTAATTGATGTGTGTGCATGCGTGCGCGCGCGCGTGCGTGTGTGTGTGTGTGTGCGTGTGCGTGTGCGTGGGCGTGTGCGCGTGTGTGTGTGTGTGTGCGCGTGCGTGCGTGTGCGTGCGTGCGTGCGTGTGCGTGCGTGCGTGCGCATGCGCGTGTGCGTGTGCGTGTGCGTGCGTGTGTGTGTGTGTGTTAAATGTGAGCAAGAGAGAATGTAATCGCATGTCCTTAAAATGTCATGTGTATGCGCGCGTGTAGCAGTCAGCTGATCGTCGCGAGGGCCCCGCCTGCGTCCGACCATGGACTTAGGAATACAAGGACGGAGCATTTGCTGGTTAGATAGGCGAGAGGGGTTTTGATAATCGAAGTGAGGGGGATCACGCCTGGTCACGTGGTCACTTCCCTGACTTCGGTACATTTCGGTTATGTTCGGTAATATTCGACGCGTGCAGGCACCTGCACTGGACAAAAAACTATCAGGAATGATTCGAGCGGTGCAAAGAAGAGTGGCCCTCCGAGTGATAGCAGCGTACAGGACTGTGTCCTATCCAACCGCTTTTCTGCTGGCCAGGGTTATGCCGGTGGAGTACCTGGCGGATCGCTACCGGGAGATATACCCAGTGATAAACAATTTGTCGACCCGACGTCGATTCGACGTCGAAAAGTGGGTTCGAAATGAGATCGAAATTGACATCGACATCGATGTCTTTTTGACTCCCACGTCGACCTCCTGTCGATTCAAACTGCGAAATCGATTTGACATTGATCATAAATCAAAATCCTGCCCAAGGAGAACAGAAAGATC
>NW_012026821.1:277113-279359 GCF_000956235.1 Wasmannia auropunctata | reverse complement strand
GGTCATTTTTGCTTCAATGTTGAATAACTCGGTGAAAAAAAATCGTACGACGCTCAACAAAAAAGCAAATTAAAGAGAAAGATTCATTCTTTCGAAAGCTGTACACCGCGTTTATGTGCGATTTTTATTCCACGCCATGGAACTTGTCAAAGTTCGTAAAAAATTTTGAGATTCGTCGGGTCTCCTTTTCTATCCGTGTAATACCATGAAAAATCAGTAGGATCGTTTTCTAAAGTACCGATTTGAAAAGTAGAGATTTCAAGCTGTAAAATGCTTTTTTGAACATCTTGATACGATCATTTTTGAGAGTGTAACGAAGTTACACTCTCTTGAATTTTGCCTATTTTTGAAGGGTAGAGTAAGTGATCCTTTAATTTTTTGGACCAGTGTCTTATTATTCATGTCAATTAACTTTGACATGATATATTCATATATCAATTAGTAAATTTTGGATCGACCAATTGCTTTTTTTGTACGAGCAATCGTCGAAGTTTGGATTGACATAGATTTTTATCACCTAATACTAATCCGTCTAAAGTGATTTATATCCGATTTGAATGATCTTAATCCTTTTTGATACCGTATTTTCGGTGCAGAAATCCCGATCGATTCGGATAACTTTTTTTATAATCGGTTTTAATCGAACATTTTCGGCAGGGTATATACACTATTGTTCGAAGATGCGGGAAGCTACCAAAAGATCGAGAACAGGTCTAGAGATCCTTTTTTACATTAAATTTAGGAAATTTCACAGTGTACCCGGATACTCCGGTTATTAAAATTAAGTGCAATTTTTGGTCATTGAGACGAGGGTTAAAGATGTTCATTTGATATTATTTAAAGTCTTTCTACTAAAATTCATGGAAATCAGACGATGTTTTTGGAAGTTCAGACATTTAGATAATGTAAGAATGCATTTAACGTAACAATAAGAATAATACGTAAACACTTGGTAAAGAGTAATAAAAATAACTGATGTATGTAACGCGACCTAATTACATGGTTAGAAATCCGACCGCAGCAATTATAATAACGAGAACGCTGATCGACTTAGGCTATTTTCCAGCTAGGACACAATGACATTATATTGTGTTCCACTGTGTAAGATACTTGTTGGAACGATTAGAACCACGGTATAAGAGTTATTCTAGATGCTTTTCATTTAGTGATACAAGCCGACACAAATATTGTTTTGTTTTGTTATTTACTAAATAGCTAAGAAAAATAGTGTGACGATGCGCCCTCGCCTCGCCACTAGATTCGGGGCCAATCATCCGCCCCTGGCGCTTAGCACCACAAGCCCACTACAAACACGTACGCCGAGCGTGTTATCCGCGAGCGCCCTTCCCCGCGACCTCCGCCGAAGTCCATCGGCGGGAGTATACAAGCCGCTGGCACGAGACAATCGACACCAGTCCTGAGCTAGCTCCTGTAGAGACTACTCCTATCCTTCGTGAAGAGAGTCGGGGCACTCGACTTTTTGACTCGACAGACCGAGACGTCCGGTTGACACTCAGAGCAACTTCTTGGAGAGAGGGCGCTCGGCTTTCTCGCCGGACCGGGGCGCCACGAAGGGCCCTGCGATTCCGCGATTGCGCATGCTGGACCGCTTCGCCGGCCCGACAACACTCAAACCGACCTGTCGGACCCGTACCGACCGAACCGATCCGCCGATTCCAGACTGACCGAGCCAGTCCGTCGGCCCCGTACCGACCGAACCGACCCGTCCGACAAGGACCGCACCGTACTGCTTTGGTACGCGTACCTGCGCTACTCTCTATTCAGCATTGTAAATATTGTACATAGTTTACCACCTATATTGCTAATAAATTGTGATTGTTAAACGAAGTGTCTCACGCCTTTCTTCCGCACCTGGCCCGAGCATAATCCGAACAGAAAAAGCGTACCGTCACAATAGAATGACGGCTTGTATTTGTATCGGCTTGTGTCGGAAAGCACCTTCTTACATCATGGCTTGTACTTATAGCTTTTTACAGTGTCGAGCAGAGTAATACTGTGTCAATAGAAACAATATGTTGGACACAAGTTACAATGTGTCATCTGTGTATATTTCGTTCCCAGCAAGAACCTATCTGCATCTGCGCATATGGACAGCATAGTGGGAGGTGTGCAAATCTACCGTAGGACGCTACTCAGTACCGGACACGTAAATACGTGTCGTATTTACGTGTGCTCGGGCCCGCGCTTATTATTAAAAAATTGAACTGATGAAATAATTTCTACAT
>NW_012026821.1:272357-276040 GCF_000956235.1 Wasmannia auropunctata | reverse complement strand
AATAATAAGAGGGATTAAAGGAGAGAAAGATGAGGAAATAATGGAAAATGTAGAGAGAATAGTGGAAGAAATAGGAGTCGAGTTAAAGATAAAAGAGATAAAGAAAATAGATAATGAGAAGAGGAGAGAAGGCGGGATAGTATTAATTAAGTGTGACAAATTAGAGCAGAAAAAAGAACTAATGATAAAGAGAAGGAAAATAAATGGAAAAGGAATTCGAATAGAAGATGATTTAACATGGAAAGAGAGAAAGATGAAATAATTGATAGAAGAGATATCGGCAAAAGAAAGAGGGAAAGAAAGAAAAGTATGGATTGGGTACGGGAAGATACAGATAGAGGGAAAATGGTGGAAATGGGAGCAGGAAGAGGAAGGATAAAGAGGGAGAGTGTGGGGATGGAAGGGGGAAGGCTTAGTGGAGGAAAGAGAGGAGAGAGAGGGAGAAAATAAAGATAGGAAAGAGGGAAGAGAAGAAAAGGGGGGAAGGAGGTAAGAGAAAGTGAGAAAAGGAGTGGAGATGGGGGGATATGGAAAGTGGCATTTTGGAATGTGGCGGGGTTAGGAAACAAGGATAAGGATTTCGGGAAAGGATTAGAAAATGGGATGTGGTAATGTTAATGGAGACATGGTTAGAGAAAAGAGGATGGGAAAGAGTGAAAGATAGATTGCCGAGGGGATATAAGTGGAGGATGCAAATGGCAAAAAGGAGAAATAGGAAGGGAAGAGCATGTAGAGATATGTTATTAGGAATAAAGGAAGGTATAATAATGGAAGAGGAAAAAGTGGAGGAGGAGGAAGGGAGGATAAATTGTATGATAATAGTGGGGGAGGAAAGGTGAAGAGTGATGGGGATATATGTGAATAGAAATATGGAAAGTAAGCTGGAAGGATTAAAGGTCTGGATGGAGGGAAAAAAAGAGGGGGTAAGAGTGTTAATAGGGGGGGATTTCAATGCAAGAACAGGTGAAGAAGGAGAGGGGAAGAATGTAGAAGAGGAAGAAAAAGAGGTTAATAGCAGAAAATCAAAGGATAAGAGAGTAAATAAGGAAGGAAGAAGACTGATAGAATTTATCGAGGAAAGAGGGTGGATAATTGATGAAAACACATGTGGGGATGAGGAGGGAGAATACACATATACCGGAGGTAAGGGGGAGATAGTTATAGATTATATTATAAGAGAGGAATAGAATAGAAAGATTCGAAGTAGGAGATAAGGTAGATTCAGACTACTAGTAGGCATGGATAAATGGAGGAAATGGAGGAAGAAAAGGAGAAAAAAGAGAGAATAGTAAAAGAATAAGAAGAGGGATCTGGGATGAGAATGAAAGAAAGGAGTTTAAGGAAAGGTTGGGAAAAATAAAGGGAACAGAGGAGGTTCAGGAAGATATAAGGACAACGGAAAGGGTAAAAAAGATAATAGAGGAATGTAAAGAGGGAAAGGAGAATAGAAGAGATTGCAAAAGAGGATGGTGGGACGAGGAATGAAGGGAAAAAAAGAGGAAGATAAAACAAGTGCTCAGAGTATGGAGAAAGAGGAAAGAAGGAGGAGAGGGATATAGAAAGAAAAAAAGAAGAAGGGGGAAAGGATGATGAGGGAGGTAGGACAGGCAAGAACAGAGGGAAAGATATGGGAGTTAGTGAGGAGAGAAAGGAAGAGAAGAAGGAAAATCAACGAAGAGATAAAAATGGAAGAATGGAAGGAATACTTCATGAAATTAATAGGGGGAGTAGAGGAGAAAGTAGTGAGGGGAAAGGAAAGGAAGAAGGAAGAGGAGAAACAGGAAGAAAATATAAATGGAGGGAAATAAAAAGGGCGGTTGGAAGATTGAAAGACGATAAGGCAATGAGAAGAAATGAGGTGCTAAGTGAGGCTTGGAAATACGGAGGGGAAGAGGTGGAAAAGTGGATATGGGAGGTATGTAAGAGGGTATGGAAAGGGGAAGGATAGCCGGAACAGTGGAAAGAAGGACGAATAGTGGCAATATTAAAGAAAGGAAGAGGGAAAGAAGTGGCAAATTACAGAGGAGTGACACTGATGCCGGCACTTTACAAGATATATGTGATGGTGTTAGCGGAAAGGCTGAGGGAGGAGGTAGAAGGGAAAGGAATTCTATCGAAAAGCCAAGCGGGGTTTAGAAAAGGAATGGGAACAATATACAGGGTGGACCATTTTAATCCATCCAGTCGAATATCTCGAAAATCAAGCCCGGGAGAAAAAAAATTTTCAGACAAAAGTTGTTTGATTTCGAAGGAATCATAAGATGGTACCATTGGTTTGACCTTAAAGAATTATTTGAAAGTCACATGAGTCACCTCAATTTTTTTAAATGGCATTCTTTATTTTTTATTACATATTCTTGTAGCTGACCTCAAGAGCTTTTTAAAACACTATAATCAAATGTTTCTTCATTGAATACTTTTCGAGTTTTAAAGCTTCAAAGTTGCAACTTTGGAGCTTTATAACTCGAAAAGTATTCAATGAAGAAACATTTGATTATAGTAATTTGGAAAGCTCTCGAGGTCAGCTACAAGAATATGTAATAAAAAACTAGGGGATGCCATTTTAAAAAAATTAAGGTGACTTTTATGTGGCTTTCAAATAATTCTTCAAGGTCAATTTAATAATACCACCTTATGGTCCCTTCGAAACCAAACAACTTTTGTCTGAAAAATTTTTCTCTCCCGGGATTGATTTTCGAGATATTCGACTGGATGGATTAAAATGGTCCACCCTGTATTTGTATGAATTATGCGTGTAGTGTAAATAAAGTACATACATTGCATCGCATCTGATTGCATGTGTTAAAAATTACTCAAATTAGATGATAATAAATTAGATAAATATAGATAATAACTTAAATAAATAATTATATTTAAATTCTGCTCGGAGTTAATTAACGAAGGACGGAACAAGCGGCCAATAATTCAAGCAAAGTAAAGATGTTAAACTTGATAATTTATTACATGTAGTAAGCGCAACGGTACGTTTCGACCTTAGTTGGTCTTTCTCAATGAAATTACATTACAAATTTATTAAAGAAATTCATATATTTGATATAAAATACGCTGAATAGAAACGGACATAAGTATTGTTCTTAAACAGACGCAAGTACGTTAATCAGATGCAAAATAATAGAAAAAACGTAGACATTCTAAATCCAAAATTAAAACTGTAAATCCGTTCATCGTTGATTCCAGTCCTTCTCGTTTTCCAACAATAAACGGATTTACAGTTTTAATTTTGGACTTAGAGCGTCTTCGTTCTTTCTATCATTTTGCATCCAATTAACGTACTTGCATCTGTTTAAGAATTATAATTATGTCCGTTTTTATCCAACGTATTTTATATCAAAATACATTTTATTTTATATCAAATATACTTCTCAACAAAATTAAAGCATCACTTACTCTACCCTCCAAAAATAGGCAAAATTCAAGAGAGTGTAACTTCATCAAAAATGATCGTATCGAGATGATCAAAAAAGAATTTTACAGCTTGAAATCTCTACTTTTCAAATCGGAGCATTAGAAAACGATCATACTGATCTTTTATTGAATTACACGGATAGAAAAGGAGACCCGACGAATTTCAAAATTTTTTACAAACTTTTGACAAGTTCCATGGCGCGAATAAAATCGCATGCGAATGCAGTTTACAGCTTTTGAAAGAGTGAATCTTTACT
>NW_012026821.1:270121-272337 GCF_000956235.1 Wasmannia auropunctata | reverse complement strand
CTTATAGAAGCCGTAATATATATGCATATATATACAGGGTGGACTATTTTAATACATCCAGTCGAATATCTCGAAAATCAAGCCCGGGAGAGCAAAATTTTTCAGACAAAAGTTGTTTGGTTTCGAAGGGACCATAAGATGGTACCATTGGTTTGACTTTGAAGAATTATTTGAAAATCACATGCAAGTCACCTCAATTTTTTTAAATGGCATCTCCTATTTTTTATTACACATTTTTATAGCTGACCTCGAGAGCTTTCCAAAACACTATAATAAAATGTTTCTTCATTGAATACTTTTTGAGTTATAAAGCTCCAAAATTGCAACTTTGGAGTTTTATAACTCAAAAAGTATTCAATGAAGAAACATTTGCTTATAGTGTTTTGGAAAGCTCTAGAGGTCAGCTACAACAATATGTAATAAAAATTAGGGGATGCCATTTTAAAAAATTAAGGTGACTTTCATGTGGCTTTCAAATAATTCTTCAAGGTCAAATCAATGGTACCATCTTATGGTCCCTTTGAATCCAAACAACTTTTGTCTGAAAAATTTTTCTCTCCCGGGCTTGATTTTCGAGATATTTGACTGGATGGATTAAAATGGTCCACCCTGTATAATAATGGGAACAATAATAGATCAAGTATATGCACTGAATTATATCTAATAAATAGGCAATTAGTAAGGGAGAAAAGGGAAATGTATGTGATGTTCGTAGATCTGAAGGTGGCATTCGATTCAGTAAATAGAGGAATTTTGATTAAGACGATGAGGGAAAGGAGAGTGAGAAAGGGATTGGTAAGGAGAGTGGAGGTGTTGAGGGAGACAAAATGCAGGGAAAATAGGAGGGAAATGGGGAGAAGAGTTCTGGATGGTGAGAGGGGTTAGGCAGGGGTGTCCACTTAGCCCGCTGCTATTTAATATACTATTATCGGATTTAGAGGAGGAAAAGATGAAATGGGGAGGAGTGAAGTTGATGGAGGAGAGAATATATACGTTAGCGTATGCAGACGATATAGCGGTGATGGCGGAGGAGGAGTATGGAATGAAAGCGCTGATAAGCAGGATGAAAAGATATAGAAAAGGGAAAAGTTTAGAATTGAATGTGGAGAAAACGAAAGTGATGAGATTTAGAAAAGGAGAAAAAAAAAGGAAGATAGATTGGAGATGGAAGAGAAAAAGTATAGAAGAAGTGAGAGAGTTCAAGTATTTGGGATACACGATAAAGGAAAGTGAGGGTCAAGAGGCACATATAAGGGAAAGAAGGAAAAAGACGGCAATGGTAATGAGAGAGGTATGGGGGATCGGAAAGAGGATTTGGGGAAGAAAGTGGGAGCGGAGATTATGGCTGTACGACACCTTGGTGTGGATAGTAATGAGATATGGGGATTTAAAGAAAGAGGAGAGATAGAGAAAATACACGAGAGGCATATAAAGTGTTCTATGGGGGTGGATTGGAGAACACCAGGATATATGGTAAAGAAGGAGATAGAGAGAGAGGGATGATAAGAAGAAGAGCAGGTAGAAGCGCATGGGAATATGAAAAAAGGTTGGAAGAAGGAAGGGGAGGAGAGGTGACCAGGATGTGCTGGGAAGAAATGAGAAAACGATGGGAAAAAAAGAAGGTAATAAGAAGATGGGACAAGGGGAACAAGAGAAAAGAAAATTTTTAAGAGAGAGAAAGTTAAATGAAGAAAATAAAAGGGTAGAACATGAGGTAATTGAGTGGTGGGAGAGGCAGAGGCAGAGAGGAGAGAGATGGTAAAAAATAAGGGAGTCGAGGTACAATAGATGATATACAAGGTGATTAAAAAGGAAGGGGTACCAGAATATTTAAAGAAGGGATGGAAGAAAGAAAGATGGAAAAGATTGATTAAATGTAGGTTAGAAAATGAATTAAAGGAGGGATTATATTGGGAAGGAGAGGAAAAAAGAAAATGTAGGAGATGTGAAATGGAGGAGGAAACGTGGGAACATATATGGGAACGCTGTATTAAAAAATGGAAGGGGAAGAGAAGACATGGCAGGAAGTGGTGGAAAAAATTTTGGGAGAGGGAGAGGGAGAGGAATGGCTGAGGGAGGTAATGAGGGAGAGAGGAATAAGGGAGGGGAGGAGGAAGGATAGAGGAAAAAGAGGGGAGGGAGATGATGGAGGAAGGAGAAAGAGAGAGAAAGAAGATAATGAGAGTGAAAAGGGGGGGGGAGAGAGAGAGAGAGAG
>NW_012026821.1:262015-265513 GCF_000956235.1 Wasmannia auropunctata | reverse complement strand
CTTATCCTCAGCTACTCGACGTATCAATCAACGCAAACGATGTAAAGTAAGTAAAAATCATAAATCAAAATCGGTCAGGTGTGACATACCCGACCTAGCTCATGGCGGGTTAAATTACATAGCTGGATATCCATAATTTACGAAATAATTAAATCGATAATGTAATTAATTGGTTTATAACAAAGATTATAAACAAATAAAATGATTACATTTTATTTGTTTATAATCTTTGTTATAAACCAATTAATTAGTAATTAATTCTTATTTATCATTATTTACCTTGTCTTGTTTGTTCTTTCTCATAGGAGATAACCTTAGTGGACTTCGATGTCCAATTTTTCTTCTATCGCTATGTGATAAAGTCTTTAAATTGAAAAACATTGAAATAAACTGTTCGAATGGAATTTTGATAATAATAAATAATATCTATAATCACAATTGGTATGCCAAGGGTTTGATGTTTTGATGGTAACATAAACAAGCATAAATGAGTCTAAACAAGTAATGGAGAGGGGCGCTTTCCGAGCGTTCTGTGGGGAAGAGAGAGGGTTACATGCGCGAAACAAACGAATTCTTGTCTGAGCTGAGTACGTTCTTGTTGTGAACAGAGTATATTTTAGGTATGTTTTTTATAGTTAAACTACACTTATTGTACTTAAAAAGAAATGGATATATATTTGAAGTTTAGTAAAACTGAGAAAGAAAATTTTAGTGCAGTCCATTGGAGTAACTAAGAACAGACCTTTTGTTAGAAAACAGCCTTAGAAGATCAAACAGGATAAATTGTATCCGAGAAAAGGAATATATATTGAAGGATGCAGACGATTCCTAAGTAATGCGTCACTTGTTTACTTAGTTTACTGAAAATAAACTCTGTAATTAAAGCGCAAGTTTATTGAAATATCAATACAAAGTGTTAATTCTTTATTTCTCCGCGGAAGATGAAGTTTTATGCCAAAGCGGTAGAATCTCGGTCTTCAGTAGTTTAGAATCTTTTTAATGTTTTATATACGTTATTAAATTATTTTCTTTACCTAGAATTTGTTGAAAAACTGCCACCACTATAGTAAACAGTAGGATCAAGAGCGCCAAAGGAGCTTTCAATGGGATAATGATACAGAGAACAATCCGGAATGCATCCACAAGGTCCTTTTTCTATACTATTTAATTTCAGTAGATTTGGGTATCTTTGATTCATCTCTGGCCATGAACTATCAAAAATTGCTGTAAAAAATAAAAAATATATAAAACAAGATATTTATAACTTACATTAATTGAGATATTTGATCCTTTTGCTTTGAATTAAATAAATCTTTATTACACTCTAAGGAATAATAGACAATAGTATAGTATACATCTATATAAGCTATTCAACCATAACCTATATTACAGCGCGCTCTTAACCTACCTTAACCTACCTTAACTTACCTTAACACTACTTACTCTTAACTTAATTCTAACTTATCTTAGTTTACGCAACCATCCTTGCTCGCCTCTATTCCAACTACGTATGCACGCACATCGTCACGCTTGCCTAATCGCTTTCTCTCTTTCTTTCTCTCTCAAGCAACCTAACTATATGGACTTCCATTTCCGTTTACAATCGGATTAATTCATTCATACCATCACATTTATTTACATTCTTTCTCATTCACCCCATTCACCTCTCCCTCCTTTCCATCTCTAACTCCCTCATTCTCTTTCTCCTCCTTTCCATCTCTAATTCTTTCATCAAAATTACTATCACCCACTGCTCAACAAAAAATAGGGAACACTTTCAAAACGTTCAAAATTGGATAGTATTTAAATTGCTGAAACTTATAAAATTATCGTTACTTGTTTAGACAAAAAATTACAAAAAACATTTTAAAGTTTGAAATTTCTACTTTAATATGCTTGTTACTGTTTCTAAAAAGCTTTTATCTCCACAGTTCTATATTTTAAAGAAAATCAGATTATTTGTTTCTGAAAAATTCGCATATTCCATACTCCGCAGTCCGATAAAAATTTTCTTCTCAAAAAATTTAAGATTTTTACAAAAATATGCATAATTTTACTTATAAAACTAATCTTTTTAAAGATTTTCTAGCGATTTTTTTGACCAATCTACGCGACTTTGAAGCTAAACCTACATTTTTTATAACTGACGTTAAAACTCATAATAAGTGTTTTTACATAAAAATTATTTTATTAAGATTTTTTCATTTTGTATTACACATACATGTCACTTGGGTCGTAAATTAATCATTTTATGAGAGTATAATTTGACGTCAATTATTGACAACAAATATTTTATACAAACGATATACACATCACTTAAGTTTAATAAGATAATTTTTATTTAACTTGACATTTACTGATATTAAATCTTTTATACAAGTAATAGTAATTGAATAATAAGACCGCACATAATTTTTATTTACCTTGACGCCATTTACTGATATCAAGTTAAAACGATCTGCTGTTGATGCGCGGTATAGCTCGTCGGTACAGAAACGGGTTGCAGGGATCGCCAGCAGGTTCAGGAGAGAGAGAGTAGCGGAATGATAAAGAAATCGAACAAATAAGATATAAGTTTAAAAAGATAAAATATATTTAGAAAAAAATAACATTAACATAAAATAATTACCCGTCGAGATATAAAAGATAACGTGATCAGCGGGTCGCCCCTCTATGCGGGTTACATGGCCCGATAGGGGAGCGATAATAATTTAAGATACCGCAAAGAGATTCCCGATGTAGTAATAATTTGAAAAAGGCCCGCAATTACAATAGGGATGTGCGATGATAATTCCGGTCGTATCCCCACGGCGTGTTTGTTCGAGACCCGGGTTGAGCGTACGGAGCGCAGGGCGGTGCGCGGCGCGAGCGATCGGTCCGTTGACGCGGTCACGCTCTCGCGGCGTGGATGGGTGTACCCGCTCGGTGCGTGCGCACGGCGCGCGGGCCGTACGTGGGTTAAAATCTCCGCGCACGTCGTTAATACGACGAAACCGAAGGAAAGCCGAGGATCGTGCCGACGGGAATGGGGGAAGCGAAGCGCCCGAGAAACGCTCGGATCGAGGCGAAGTAGCGCTTCGCCCTGGCATCGCCCCTCCGGGTGCGAGGAATTTGGAGTGGCCCCCGCCGAGGAACGCTCAGCCAGGGGTAGAGAAGCGCTCTACTCCTGGGTATTTCGGGGCCACTGTGCGGAGCGTAAATGGAAGTCTGCGAACCTAGACGTCACCGAGAATTGCTTGGACCGAGGCAAAGCCGCTTTTTACCCCGGTATTGTCGGCTGGCAGTACGGTCAGGAACTGGTGGTCTTCCTGGCTTCGGAGTCCCTTTTATACCATCGCATTCGGCCGCGATCGGCGCCGTTCGGCGGTTTTCGGTGCCGTTGAATGGTCTACGGTAACGTCTTTGTCGGCTGGTCTTAAGCCGCCAGTCGACGATCTTTGGAAAGTTTAAAAAATGGGGCGCACTGCGCCTTCCTCGCCCGACGGCTCGTCGGTCGGG
>NW_012026821.1:256934-261067 GCF_000956235.1 Wasmannia auropunctata | reverse complement strand
GCCCTCGCACACCAGTGTGCGAGCGTTCATTGTAAGTGCGCGAGTACTCGAAGCGCGAGTACTCCTCGTCGTATTATTTAGTGTCGTCGCGCGCTATTTCGTTACGTTCGGCATAAATGATTTTGTATTTGTCTTTCGTTTTCGCCTTTGTGTCTGACGCGTGGATTCGCGATTGAAATTGTCGGTCGTCGTTAGACCTCGGTACTCGCGTCGTGCTGAGCCACGTTTCTTTTTGTACTATCGCGCTGATGCTGACGGTGGTCACGTTATCGATCACGGTCCGAATTGATTACTGTTCGAGAACGATTTCTTTTCTTTTGTTACGTCAAGGATTAGCGCGCCGCTGAGGTATCGGCCTTGAAATTATCAAATTATTTTTCGTTTTCATTCTTTTCTTTTGTTATCACCGCACTGTATTATTTCTTTGGCTACTGCTTTTTACCGCTCTGCCACGCGGGGAATAAACGGTAGCATTATTATAATTCTAAATACTGTGTCTGAATTCTTTCGCCCGGCCGGTGCCATCCCGCCGCCCGTCCGCCCTTAGTTCCGCCCTGCCCCTCTACCGTTAGGTAGAGCCGGCCGGCCCTCGCGCGATCGACCTCGGGGAGCAGCGTTTGGTTGTGAATCTCGGTTAGCGTCGTGGGTAATCACCTTTTCCCGTCGCGTTATTGCTAAAAATTCGCGTTTCGCGAGTGACGTGCCGCCGAGCGCGTCTGGCGCCCAAGTTTCGTGTCGCTGCTCCTCGTCGGTCGCCGGAGGGACGAAATCCGGAGGGCCGTCACCTTCCCTCCCGAAATCCTACGCGATTTCACTTTTCTTTTCGTTTTGATCCGCGCTCGCGCGAGATATCTAACTCACGGGAGCGCGTGACAACATATTACTGAAGTAAAGTTACTTAATATCAAAGTATAAAGAAGGATGTCATTTAGGTTTTATTTTTTAAAAAAATTATATTTAATTTGGATACAAGTTTTTTTTCAAGGAGCGCGGTTACACTTGACATCCTTTATTACTTTTTTTTTAAGTTAATTTTGTAACGATATCATGCATTTTATAGTGTTATAACATACCTTGGATTAATGCCTGTTCGGGGAAAATGTTTTACTTGAGCAGAATTGCTCCGTTGCATATCTCATTCTCGTGCTTTTTTTACTGGGCTCATAACAGAAATTGTGTAACGGAAAGATATACAGGATGTCCCGTAACGCTTAATTAATATTTCAAGGCGTGAAAAAGAATGAAATTTTGAACTAAAAGTTCCTCTTTTAATTTTGGCTCAGACCATTATTTACAGAGTTATTAACGAATAAAGTCAATCAATCAGATCATCATAGATTTCTCGTGATTTCTTCAAGTGAATAGTTTGTATGTGAATCGAGTGTGAAATGTGAAGTGACACGATTTGTAGTTTAACACCTAAAAAAAAAGAATTAACTAATTAATTATTTGATTTGTGTCAGTCAGTGATAACTTGTGACGTTTATATTAAAACTATCGAAAATTTATTAAAATAAACACTCCTTACATGGAAATCACATTGAAATGGGAATTCATCCATCTTTTTCGAGAAGTCGACAAATCTTTAAAAGGTAAGGTTGTGTATGTGAAAAAGAGAGAGAGAGGGAAAATATAAACGCATATTTATGCGCGCGTGTAGTCAGCTGATCGTCGCGAGGGTCCCGCGTACTGCCTGCTGTCAGACAATAAATCACGCCGCTCATGTTTACTTTCCGTACGCGGCCCGTAATTCGCTATCTATTTCTCGTTATAATTTGAAAACTAAGCTTCGGACAAAATTTTTTTAAAGGAAAATCGTCTTAGAATTGAGTCACGAATACGTCTTTACAAGGACACCGGGGTTGTTCTGAATTATCCTGTATACATCGATCGAAGCGTGCGAGGCTGCAAGGTTAGAAATCCTAGCACTCTAGCGCTTCTTATGTCAGAAATTGTAAAAGTACACTTCCCCTACTCCGCAACTGGGCGACGACGATGACGTTTCTCAATCTAAAATTCCCACATTTCGGACTTTGCATTGCAATATCTTCGCTCGTAGGGCATGTAGAAAAAAAATAAAAAAACACTTTCATTGCACAAATCAAACCCAAGCTGTTAATTAAGTCTACTTGGAACTTAATCGGTTCGATCGTTATTGAGATCTCATAATCTCGGGTTCTCGCTACGCGACGAACTCGCGTGAAGAGACCCGGCATGACTTGACATACATTTTATATATACATATATTAATAGTATATAATTTTATTTATATTTTATTTATATTTATTTAGTTTAAACATTTGACACCAAGCCACTACCCTGTCTCCTGATACACGACAGACAGATGAGGTTAGATATGTGTATGACGAAGAGCGACGACAAAAAGACATTATATGCGGATATCACACAATTACGAGTACGATGATCAGCGAACTTATTATAACGAAATGACTGCACGAGCGACAGGTTGTAAAATTCGACCTCGAGATGTCGAAGCACTAATATCTACGTTCATCGCCGATGACGATTATTCAATTGAGAAATGGCTATCAGATTTTAATGATATTGCGCGGATGGTTAACCTTAACGAATTATGCGGCGTCTATACAATGAAGACTTAAGATTTAAGAAAATTGACCATCATAGCCGATTATATTCATCTCACTAAAAAGAATAATCAATTGTGATTAGTCAATTTTCTTAAATCTTAAGTCTTACATCTCATTGTAGACGTCGTTTTAGAGAAGGCTATCTTTGAACGCAAGGCAGTTAAGGGAACATCAGCCAAATTTTTACGTTGTCAAAAACACACGGAAGGCTGGCCGCGGGAGCTTCAAAAAGCACTGCTGAATGAATTCCGAAGAAAGAAAACGAGTGCGGAGTTACACGAAGAATTGTCAAAGAGAAAGCAGAAATCGCAGAAGAGTTTACAGCAATACATTTATGCGGTGACGGAGATTGCTAGTTACGGAGACATCTCTGTAGAATCAATAGTCGACTATGTGATTTGAGGTATTAGTAATAACGATGTTAACAAGCTGATCCTTTATGGTGCATGTATACTCGAGAAATTGAAGAATAAACTAAGAATATACACCAAATACGACTAAAGATAAGACAAAATTTAAGAAGTCTCACGATGTAAATTCTATTAAAATAACGAAGAACGTAAGTGACACGAAAATAGAGCGATGTTATAATTGCGGACATAGCGGACTTAAGTCAGATAATTGTCGGGACAAAGAAAAAGGTAGGAAGTGCTTCAATTGCGATCAATTTAGACATATTTTAATAGAATGCTTGAAGCCGAAACGTATAAACAACACTCAGAAGACAAATACGCAAACAGATACGACGACGAAAAGCTCTTATACGGTTAGACAAGTAGAAAGTTTTCATGGAATGAAGAAGCAGGTATCCATTAACGAGTGTGAAATGATCGCATTGATTGACACAGGCAGCGATGATTAAATTCAAAAAGTATGACAAATTAGGAAAACCGACGTTGAACTCAAGAGCAATGACGTTAACGGGACTAGATCAAAACGAAGAAAAACGATTAGCAGATTCCGAGCAAAGGACTCCGCACGATTTATATGAAAAAATAATCTTGGTCAAATTGCTTCGTTTTGAAATATATTGTAGTTTTCATGATTCTGAACAAATGTTTCAATTGTCACTTTTACCTAAATTCGACAAATAAAGAGATATAAAGCTTTTAAATCAGAATTTGAATATCTGTCATATCTCCTTAAGATAGCTAGATGCTTCCTTTTATAGTAATAAGTATATGTTGGAATATTAATTTTAAAAGCCGCGCTTTAATATACTGTTGGAATAATAATTTGAAAGCCGCGCTTTAATATACTAATAAATAGCGACAAGCGCTGCGATCGTAAAAAGACAAGTGGCTCTGACACGACGGTGGGTCGCGAGCAATCAGCGACGGAACCCAGCAGATCGTTTCCGACAGCTCCAGAGTTAAAATAGCACGTGGCATAGCTCCGCGAAGTAATTCCATAAGTTAAAAAATAAGTTTTTTTGTTCAGCTATCTCGGCAGATATCCGAGCTCCGACTTTTGTGATTTAAACTATTTTTTTTATATTTCTCCGTTTAATTCACGCTTACTTCT
>NW_012026821.1:253145-255777 GCF_000956235.1 Wasmannia auropunctata | reverse complement strand
CTCAATACACAATTGGGCGCGTCGAAGAATATTTGTTGTAGCGCTAATAATCATATTAGGCGTTATAGTGGCAATGGCTTCTATTATTTTGTCTTCTAATTCTACGAGATCACCAATTGGTTCCTGGTAAACATATTGTTTTAAGTGATCCCATAAAAAAAAGTCTATAAGATTTAGATCCTGTGATCGGGCAGGCCAATTTCTAGGACCACCGTGTCCAATCTATTTATGCAAAAATCTATCGTTTAGCGTCTGCTGAACAATACGTGATTGCGGCATATTATGCGGTGGCGCTTCGTCTTACATAAACGTTATATACTGTACATTTAATGGCACATTTTCTAATAACTCCGGTAAATCATGGGTTAAAAAATTATTATACATAACGTCATTCAGTTTTGCAGGCATTTCAAAAGGTCCAAATCTGCAATTGAAAGCATTATTCATCATAATTAATTATACATTTAAAAAAAGCAATTGAAAGCATTATTTGTATTGGACTGCGATTATGTAAATGCGGATTGTGAGCGTATCAAGTTATTGTAATGGTTTTAATTTATGTTAGGCATTAATTAATTTATAGTAACATTGAAAATGACTCGTTCGGGGTCGAAACGTTTGTTATTTAAATAATGATTTTGTTAAATTAATAAATACATATTGGAGCGATATAACACCCAAGCTTTGGCTCGTTGGCCCTTTTTAACTTCTTTTATTATTATTTGTATTGGTTTTATTGTTTGCATAATTTAGTTTAAAAATCATATAATATAACAAATTAATTTTGTTCGGGCACGGGACCGACTCATGCTTCGCGCGTGTTTCTCCCTCGGTCGGCCCGTGCTCCGACTATTACGTGCTTTTCATCGGAATGCATAAACAGGCAAAAAGTGCTCTCGTCACACCGGCGCGTTCACGCCGGATTGAGTGAGTTAGCACCGTGCGACTGTTCCGCCAATCATTGCGAGTCCTGATCCGCGATGCTCCTGCGGGACAGAAACGGAGCAGCGACTCGCTAACCAGAATTTCGGACGATCAGGTACCGCGAGCACGTATCGCTCGACGCTCTGTAACGATCGCGTCTTTTTCTGTATCTCAGCAAGTAATAAAGACCGTAGTATCTGTTCACCTCAGCGGTGCTTCGTTATTATCCGCTCCCGTTCACGAACCGGCGAATAAAATAAAATAGTTGTGTGCGCGAAAAACGTTCAGTCGAAGGTTCGCGTACAAATTTACTAGTAAATCGTTCAATACATCAGTCCACAGATTTTTTACTAAAACGATGTTGATAACTTCGAATAACGTATTGATAAGGATTTTCGTTATTCCAAATATGAGAATTATGGATATTAAGTACACCTTCGCGTGTAAAACAAAATTCGCCAGTGAACAGAATTGTTCGCGCGAAACCAGGTTGATTTTCCTTTTGTGTCAATAACCATTCACAGAAATTTACTCTACGTTCGTAATCTTGTTGTAATAAGTTTTGAACTCTTGTCTAATGATAAGCATGCATTTTATTTTCACTTAAAATGCGTTGTATCGAGCTTTTGGACACTTCAAATCATCGACTTAATTTTCGTATACTGATGTTTGAATCTTTATTTATCGCCAACAAAATTTTAAGCGTCTCAATTTTTTATATAATGACAAAGAAATCGCTTTTAAGTTTTGTCTCATTTATTTGTGATTGTTTTTAATATCAGTATAAAATCAGTATAGAATATCAATAAATAAAAATAAGATAAGAGAAATAATATTAATTGGTATTAATGGTAATCACGACCAACCGATCTTTCCTCACAACAGATTCGCCATAAGTAATTAATAAATAACATATCACAGTATTTGTTATATGTATAATTTATTTCAATTGAGTAAAATCGATGCACATTTTTGTTGCTAAGAAGACAGAAATTAACAAATGAAAAAACAAACGACCTCAAAAATTCGTGGAAAGTGTATCAACGCATTAATTTTACACAATTAAAATGGATTATACGTCTAACGAATACTGTGATACGATAATTATTTATGGCGAATGTAATCAAAATTCAGAAGTTGCCGCGAGGGAATATGCTGCGCGTCCAGAACGAAAATCTCCGGCTGGAAACGTATTTTTGCGTTTGATAAATCGGATCCGAGAAACAGGATCTGTTGTGCCTGTGAGGAAAGGTCGTGTTGGTGGTGAACGTAATGTTCGTGGAGATGAAAATGAGGAAAAAATTTTGTTGGCGATAAATGAAAATCCAAGCATCACTATATGAAAATTAAATCGACAATTTGAAATGTCCAGAAGCTCGATACAACGCATTTTAAGAAAATAAAATGCACGCTTATCAATTACACAAGAGTTCAAAAATTATTACCACAAGATTACGACCATAGACTAAATTTCTGTGAATCGTTATTGGCACAAGAGGAAAATCAACCTGGTTTTGTGCGAACAATCCACTGATGAATCTTGTTTTACACGCGAAGGTGTATTTAATGTTGCGACCGGCGTCATTACATGACCCGTCCACATCGGCCGATACTGTGGGGGAAAAAATGACCGAAGCCCACGGTGAGGACATCGAGGAAAAGTGGAGCAACGGCCAAGAAACCGAAGTCCACGGCCAGAATACCAAGG
>NW_012026821.1:252335-253125 GCF_000956235.1 Wasmannia auropunctata | reverse complement strand
TCAGTTTTTGTTTTTAGGAGTTGCGTGTGCCGTACCTGAGCGCGCCAACTTTAGACGGTCTGATTAGTTAACTTTAAACACTTATAATTCAAAAACTATTATAGTCTCAACATTTTGGTATTGGAACTTTTGTCTTAAAATGATCTCAGGAATCTACCCTTAAGCGTTAGTCCGGTCATTACGGGACACCCTGTATATATAAATAATATTGATATAATTATTAGTATCCTATACCCCATAGCGCTAGACCTTTCGATTTAATAATAATTCAAATGTTAAACGTAGTAACCCACTCTTGTTCACATATATACTATGCATTGTAAACGTAGTTAAAAATAAATTTAATCCATTAATTTTTAAACTCTCCATAATTCATTAAACGACCTCACCCTCGTTCACTTCCCCCCTTCCCTGCAGAAAATCGCACTGGTCCGATCCTGAGTCAAAAGGATTAAGGGTAGGTACTGTCTGGTTAGTTGGGTCAAAAAAATCGAAAAATTTTTTTTTGTATTTTTCGATAGCTATAACAGTGTAGAATATCGTACTAAAAGGGCAAATCGAAATTCGTAATAGTTCGAAAGTTATGAGCCTCCGAGCCGACCGCGTCAAAGCAGGTAGCGAGCGTTGAACGGCACGGGAACATAGCATTGCAAGAAAAAATGAGAGACTGCAAGACCAGATCAATTTTAAGGAAGCTGAGGATCTACTTTATGGTCCTGGAATAGCTGATTAGCTGTAAGTATCCAGATATAAACATTTGTATCAAAAAAACTACACTTAAAAACTACAC
>NW_012026821.1:241872-251422 GCF_000956235.1 Wasmannia auropunctata | reverse complement strand
GAAACAGGACCAACGATCGCGCTGGCTTGAGATCGAGTAACAGTCGTCCCTTCAGGACGTTGACTCGTCCGTCAAGCCCGTTTAAAGCGCTTTCGACTCACACATATGCCACCGCGCCTATTTGCGAGACAGGCTATCTGGTTACGTCCTTCCGTATTCCCCCTCCTTCCCTCGAATCCAGCCTCGTTCCTAAACGGGACTTTCTTTGATTTTTCCCTACTTTAAAGATAAATCATTTCCCGGGGATTGGACGTAACACTATGATATATAGATTTTTTCTTAATATACGATTGCATTCGAGCTTCTTTCAACCGTGAAGATTTTTTGTTAAAGAACAAATGTAACAATATTTATGCGAAGAAATTGTTTTCTGAACAGGAATTTTAATAATTCTAATTATAATTCTAATTATAAATCTAATTTTAGGCATGGCTTCCTTTGGTTATAACTAAACTTGTAATGTTGGATCAGAAGTTAATTCAGAGGAAGATCTCTATCAATGTCCAAATCGAAATTTTCAGATTTCAGTCAACAGATTTCTTTTTTCCATGAATAAAAAGCTAACACCTAAAGCACAAAATGTCATTGACGGATATCGTTCTTTCTAAATTGCCAGAAAAATAATTTGCTTTCTCTTTATTAAGTACTAATCTTTTTCTATCAATAATTTTCTTCAAATTAATGTCACAACCAGTGTACACTGTAAGTGCCATGTGTTTAATGCCTTAGACTTTTTTGTGAAAGAAATAATCCACGAAAATGAAATAAAAAAATAGATACATTTAATATTAACATTGCAATAATAACAAATACCTTAATCCAAGTATACGCTTGCTGTTCCCTGTTTGGAGTCAGATGAGTCATAATCTATGTTTTTTTTTAAGATAAAGTTCGTGAACTATTGCACTGTAATACAGTGCATTAATTATAATACATGATCACCGTTCTTTTTGACGAACATCACATAATAGGATCACAATGTAACATTTTTGAAGTTGCCATAGCCGTTTAGCTTTCAACGGGCACGTGATTGAACTTTGCGCCAATTGATGCACATTTAAGACATCGGGTCCATTCGAGCATTCTCCATTACTATTCCTCAATCAATACATTTGACTAACGGCGGCGACAACAGCGCAGAGCGCCGCGACTGCGGTCGCTCAACACGGCGTAGCGCGGCATTGCGCGAATGATTATTTTTAAGTATATTTCACCACTTTGATAAATTTGTAAAAATATATGTTAAAGTAAATAATATAAAGACGTTTTCATGATAATTTAGAAGTAATCACTCAAAAATATCACAAAAAATTCATAAGTTTCAAAAAATGTTTTATCAGTTCTTTTCATTAAAATAAGAAAATATTTTCTTAAACTTAACAATGTTTATAACATTTTTTTTATTAAAGTCGGTTCAGCTACTTTTGTTTTTTTTATTTCCCTTTTCCTCTCGATAATTTCCGAAAATTTTAAGGTTGATTTTTGGAGAAGTTTCACAGAGATACCAACTAATGACATCAATTTGAGCGATTGGTGCGGGGGTAAAGTTTACAATATGTTCATTTCGCTATGCCCTTTTGAATATATCGATACATTATGGGCCATTTAATGTCCCCGTATAAACAATTTAATAATTTAATATACATGTATATTATAAATATAAGGGAAAGAGGAGTAAATAGTGTCAGGGAGCAAATAGTGTCACTTTGAATTTCTTCTCTTTCCCGTATCTATTTTAACACTATTTGGTAATAGAAAAACAGTTCTCAGGCATCTAATAATTTTCTGAAAAAACCGCAAAAATCAAAAGCCAAATAAATATAGCTAGCGGAGAAGTTTAAAATTTTGCATTTGTGAAATAAGGTAAAACTGGATCTTTTTTTATATTTGAAGTTACATTTTCTTAATTGCTGAATCGTTGAATGAGATCTAACTTATTCTGTCATACTGTACCTAATTTTTCTTCTATTTTGATATTATATATGCCTATGCTTGTATATTAATTTTATTTCTCTTAGTAAAGTTTCAAAGAAAAAAAATAGCTCCTGGGACAAATAATGACAATTTTTAGTTTGATAAATAATGACAAATCAAAAAGCATTTTTAATATTTGAATTTGATTTTTCTAATTCATTTGAGATAATAGGAGATTAGTTACAAAGCAAGATCCAAAATAAATGTGATTTTTAATAAGAAATATTAGCAAATAATGTTACTACTATTTATCAATAAATAAAAATTTACTCAGCTGACTACACGTGCGCATAAACATGCGTTTACATTCACCATTTCTCTTTTTTGCACGCACGCACGCACGCACGCACGCACGCACGCACGCACGCACGCACGCACGCACGCACGCACGCACGCACGCACGCACGCACGCACGCACGCACGCACATACGATCGCACGCACGCACGCACGCACGCACGCACGCACGCACGCACGCACGCACGCACGCACGCACGCACGCACGCACGCACGCACGCACGCACGCACGCACGCACGCACGCACGCACATGCACAGAACCTTACCTTTTAAAGATTTGTCTACTTCTGTATTTTCTTTCTGAAAAAGATGAATTCCCATTTCGATGTGATTTCCACGTAATGAATGTTTATTTTAATAAATTTTCAAATAGTTTTAATGCAAACGTCACAAGTTATCACTGACTAATACAGATTAAATAATTAATTAGTTAATTCTTTTTTTTACAAACCGTGTTACTTCATATTTCACACTCGATTCACATACAAACTATTCACTTGAAGAAATCACAAGAAATCTACTAATATATCTATTAATTAATATCCGTTATGTACTGTACAATCACTGTCGATTAATTATCTGTCCACTGAAACACACGATGAAACACACAGCGATTTATTAATAAACGATCCGTTCACTCGAGGGTAGCAAGCAGTCAACTGACTTTAATATCGATTTTATTAATTAATGATTATCAATCCGTGTCTATTCGTGTCTATTAATTATTCGTCAACTGAAAAATCACTCAAAGAAAGAAACACGCGACAATTTATTAACACACGACGATTTACTGACACACGAGACGTTCACTCGACAATAGCAAGCAGTGCGCTCTAATTGTGATATTACAACTAAAACCATGTTCGCGTTTCGACAGCGCTGTAAACATAATAAGATCAGTCGATTGCTTGCTATCGTCGAGTGAACGTCTTATGTATCAATAAATCGTCGTATGTTAGTAAATAGTGCGCGAGTTTGTTTCCTCGAGTGAATTTTCAATCGATGAATAATTAATCGACATTGATTGATAATTATTAACTACTTAATACATTCGGTATTAAAGTCAGTCGACTGCTTGCTATTATCGACTAAACGTCTCGTGTGTCAGTAAGTTGTCGCGTGTTTCTTTCTTCAAATAATTTTTCAATCGACGAATAATTAATCGTCACGGATTAATAATAATTAAGTGATAAATTTTATATTAAAATCAGTCGAATGCTTGCTATCATCGAGTGAACGAGTCGTGAGTTAATAAATCGCCGTGTGTTACTTTCTTCGTGTAATGTTCCAGTAGACGGATAATTAATTGATATAGTGATTGTGAAGTACGTAACGGATATTAATTAGATACATTAGTAGATTTCTCGTGATTTCTTCAAGTGAATAGTTTGTATGTGAATCGAGTGTGAAATGTTGAAGTGACACAGTTTGTAAAAAAAATGAATTAACTAATTAATTATTTGATTTGTGTCAGTCAGTGATAACTTGTGACGTTTGCATTAAAACAATCGAAAATTTATTAAAATAAACACTCATTACGTGGAAATCACATCGAAATGGGAATTCATCTTTTTCGAGAAGTTACAGAAGTCGACAAATCTTTAAAAGGTAAAATTGTGTGTGCGTGCGTGCGTGCGTGCGTGCGTGCGTGCGTGCGTGCGTGCGTGCGTGCATGCGTGCGTGCGTGCGTGCGTGCGTGCGTGCGTGCGTGCGTGCGTGTGTGTGTTGTGAGAGAGAGAGAATGTAAACGCATGTTTGCGTGTGTGTAGTCAGCTGATCGTCGCGACGATCCCGCGTACCGCCTGCCGTCGGACAGTAAGTTACGCCGTCCCTGTCTACCTTCTGTACGCGGACCGTAATTCGCTAACTATTTCTCATTATAATTTGAAAACTAAGCTTCGGACAAAATTTTTGTAAAGGAAAAATCGTCTTAGAATTGAGTCAAGAATACGTCTTTACAACGACGCGGAGTTGTTTTAAATCACCCTGTATATATTACGACCAATTACGACCGTATAAGTATTTTAAACACAATAGATTGAAGAGACCAATGAACAGTCATAGCAGAATCTTGATGTTTTTAATATTTCTATGCGAATTTTACGTATGTATTCTAGTTTCAACAAACTGCGTGCTGTTACTTTCGGATTCAATACAGCTCTTTGTTTGAAACAGAACAGTATTATCAAATAAACGAAAGTAACGCACGCAATTCGTTGAAACTAAAATATGTATGTAAAATTCACACAGAAATATTAGAAGCACCAAAATCTTGCTATTGACCGTTCATTGGCCTTATCTCAATTTATTAAGACTAAAATTAATTTTAATTTAAACAGTTTTCATATATTATAAAATACTTACATTTTATCAGTAGTTTTGATGCTACTATCTATAACCTTTTGTCCTTGAAAACTGATGCATAATAGATGAAAGATTTGAGCAATAACGTATACCAAATATTTTATCATTTCTTCTGTATGTCCCGAAACCATTACTATCTAAAATTGCATAAATATAGAGATTAATAATATAATAATCTCCTTATTAATAAAGCAAAAAGCATAAAATATTGTAATTAAGATTTTAATTTGCACAAAGTTAACTCTTTCTATTTCTAAAATAATTTTATTTTTTAAAGTTTTGCTGAAATATGCTAATTGCTCGCAAGGGGAATCAGAGATGTTCTCTTCTAATTTGGCTAAATTTTATATTCACTGACGGGCAAAAATTCCGAAACGACTAATTATTTCAGAAAGTATTGGTTTCATGAAAAAATGTTTCAGTAGTAAGGTGAGGCCAGTTCTAACCCATAAGCTCCTGGGAGGGGGTGAGGGGCGGGGGGAATTTGCGCGGGGAATGACGTCATGCTGGGAGTAACCGTCGAGATGTTTACGTAAACATGGGCCATGTTTGTTTACGTAAACAATGATAACAGCGGGCTCTTTGAGAATTTGATACGGGAGGATGACGTCACGCTAGAATAACCGCCGAGATGTTTTCGTAAACATTGGCTACATTTGTTTACGTAAACAATGATAATGGCGGGCTCTTTAATAATTTGATATGGGGGGGAGATTTTCCGCGGATAGTGTTTGGAGGGAGGGGTTTTGCGGACCCGCCGCCCGCGCCCGCCGCGTTCTCTCTCCCGCGCATAGCGCGTTCTCGCTCCCACGCACGCACTGCCGCGCCGCCATAGAAAGGATGTATTAAATGCATTAATATATATATTTATAAGTATATTTATATTATAAAAAATATATAATATACAATATAAAGTCAAATGTCTCCCGTTTGTGTACGTTACATTCGTCTCTTGGGGTGCCCCTTGAATGCCAGGAGGATCGTCGCGACCAACCCCGGGGAATACGAATGCCAAGATGAACGGTGCCCGCTCGAGTTCCTAGGGGATTGCCTGGAGTGTTTCCCGTTTTTCCTGTCCCCTCGCCTGATGTTGCGGCGGGACTTGTCGCGCATAAAGGTGCAGGGGCGTTCAAAAGTGCGAGGGGACATATCTCCTCGAATGCTGCGCCTGAAGGGAAGAGTAGATGCCTCCTCAAATATAGCGTCGTCTCTCGATGACTCTGCGTTCAAGATTGCTGTTCGCGACACCGCTGCTCGCGGCACTGCCGATGCTCGCGACACCGCTGCTCGCGGCACTGCCGATGCTCGCGACGCCGCAGCAAAACACTAGGGGATCCTTATGATATAATAATAAAGATAATACAAAATAATAAAAAGATATTGTCTCTCGAGACTAGTTATATTTACTCGCAAAATGCACCTCTTGAGGAGGTTGCAGAGAGCGCTCGTGTCTTCGTCATCGAATGACACCAACGGGGATGACGACGATGGTTGCGATGACGACGACGACTACGACGACGACAACCACTTGCTTCGGTACATGTCGGTTCTCAGCAAAATAACGAACTGAGACTTGTCGCTCTAACACAATGACGAACCGAGACTTCGCACCATCTCCATATGCGTACATCGGCGTTCTTTTTGCTACGTGACACCGTGGAATAATAAAAAAAATAATAATAATAAGGGGGAGAGGAGACGGTTGAGAAAAGCGCCGATATCTGGCTGCTGTTTTGTCTTAACGAAATGCAACGAAAGAAATATGATGTTGCAGAACGATCAAGAGCCTGTGAAAGAGGTAGAAAGAGCTGCGGTGCAGAATGATCAAGATAGGGTAGAGCCGAAAACATTCGATATATCACGAGAAAATCGACACTATTTTCCACGATTTGACGCTCACGGTCGTAAAATAACAATCGCTGTACGACAATCGACAGAGGATCTAAACTCGTTAATGTGGATTGAATGAAGTATTTGCAGAGATGTTAAGAATAGACGAGAATACAACGACGCCATCTAAGGACAAACAGACTCACCTTGATCTCATTAACGCATATTCTATGACTATGGACTTGACTGGATAATAGATACTCACGCACGTGTTATTTTATAAAAGAGTTCTGAGGTTCTAAGACCTTATATCAGAATAAAGTGTATCACATTATTATATATACATCCATTGTGTCTTTCATCCACTGCCCAATACAGTAAATTATAACAAGAGATCCACGCATATCTTACAGATTCATGTCAACCCTATGTAATCCAGACGATTACATAGGGTTGACATTTACAGCTGATGCTTTCGCTCATGGTCCTGTATGGCTGTCTTATCGATATGTACGCGACTTGCAATATATAGATTTGTGGGAATTAGTGAATCGAGCCGCCTAAAGTGCCACAGATTTTTGTATTAACAATAGTTGTACATTAACATGTTGTATAATACGACGTATGAGCGAGAATTCACGAAGGAAATTAACGCATGATAGCAAAACGGTCGATATTAACAATAACAAATACCGATAACTTTTGCCTACCGCGTTCATTAGTAGCTGCACGGGTGTACATGGAACGAGGTGAAATCCGCTCGGGCGAATTGCATCGTCGTTGGATGTCAATAAGATTGTCTCGGGGTAAGTTACATGAGAGGATATTAGCTCCGTTTGCGGTGGAGAGTGTGTAAGATAGAACGGGCTGCTCTTGCCAACAGTGATCTTCCTTTCTTATTATTCTACGCTGTTCGCTATTGCGATGTTCGTTTTCCGTTCGCTAGGTGTGCGTTTTTCGTTCGCGCAGAAATGGTGGTTGCCGGAAATGAAGTGACGTTTTTCTTTTTCTATTTACACAGTGTATTTTGTCAAGAGCTTATTTACAGGATGTATGTACAGTAGACCTTATGTGTTATTGTTCTTTTGTGGCCCTAAGAAGGGCCGATTGTTCGTAGCGGCCTAGGCCGGAGGCTTACGCGGGCCCCGCGCTATATGCGGCTGCGTGAGCGTGAAGCTCCACGGTCGTTCTTCGTTGGGAGTCTGCGTCGCCTTATCGTAATCGTAGACCTCCTTCGTCTGCACCGATGTCGACCTCCGTTCGGGTGTTTGAACGGTCTGCGTCGCCTTGTCAGCTGTGCGGGACTGCCTCGTGTCGGAATCCGCAGGTAGCGGCTGGATGAGGGCCGGTACCTGCGCCAGGGCCTGTAGGACCGTTTCAGGCGTCGGGTGATCACTAGCCCTGCTTGGTGTCCCTTGCTGTCGCCGGGTCCGTTGATGCAGGCCCGAAGTCGATCGCCACGAGTCTCCACTCGTTCGCTGGTGGTGCTGCTGCTAGTGGCTTCGCTGCGGAGCCGGTGCGTCTCGGCGTTGCTACCCTGCGGGGCCTGGTAGCGACCCTCTTAGAGGCCTCGACGACGCCGGTACGGGTTACGGTAGTAGGCGGCAGCTTGGTGGCTTTCGTCCTGCTTTTCTCTTCAAAAAGACTTGGCTTGCTCTAATCGGGTCCGGAAAGCGTCTTCGACTCGAGAACCGTGTCTGGTCTTCGATCGGCAATTCGGGCCTACTTATACCCTTTCGGACCGTTTCTTCCTTACGAGAAACTCGGTCCTCTAGCGGCTTGTCTAGGAAGATGACACTCGTGGCTGGCGCGTGGTCGCCTCGTGCGCCTAGGCGAGGGCACAAAGTCCGCCGCGCGAGACCCGGTGTAGGCGCGCGATGTGCCGGGCGGCCGCGGAGGCTTGGTGGCGCGCGCGTCGCGATCAGGTGGCGCAGATATGCCGCCACATTACAAAAAGAGGCAACTCTCGAGCTTGTAAGAAATGCTAAAATAAATATATCAAACAGAAGCTGCTCTGTAGCGGAATAAAAACATTTTCAAAAATACTTAGCAAACGACGGTATAGCTATTGTCGTGTATGAAGTCGATACATTGGGTCATGGTGGTGAGGCTTTATACGACGGTATAAACTGTGTAAAGAATTCATTCAATATATATAAAATATTCGTTCATACGGTTCGTATTTTATATTATCCTCGAGTACACCATTTCGAACCAATTTTGAACATTCGAGCTGCTGTAGGAAGTCGCGGATTTTGTCTATCTTGCAATATAGCATATGTTAGAATGTGTGGATCATAAATGCTTGCGAAAATACAATTGTATGAGGCAACCACCATTGAAAGGCGGCGTATTAAATGTGATTCTTGTAAACGGTCTTTTTATAATCGTGAATGTTTTGAACAACATTTAAAACCCATTACAAATGGTAACATGAATAAAAAAAAAAAATAAAAAGACCGTATGCGAAATATTAAAAATATGCGACAAATGCTCGAGATTTATTGCAACAGATGAAAAACGGAAACATGAGTGTGGTGTAGCATATTGCAAAACATGTAGAAATTATTGTCATATCAATCATTTATGTCACATCCGACCTATAAAAACAAAAGATGATCAGGCAAAAATCGTGTTTTTATTTTATAATTTTGAAACACAACAAAACACACATGTTAAAGGTAATGATAAAACGAATGTACACGTACCAAATTTATGTATTATTCAACAAGTATGTACTTATTGTTTAGATATTAATGATAATGATATGACAAAATTGTGTCAATATTGCGGTAAACGCGAATACATATTCACGCAAGATCTCTATTCAAACAACTCGTAGATTTAGCAATGAAACCATTACATTTGTTTACCCGTATAATCTGCATTACACATAATGCAAAAGCGTTTGATGCACAATTTATTTTTCATTACATGTGCGTCGAAAGTGGCTCCTTCCCGCACTCTTTGCGGTTCGAAAAGTAGCCATTTTCCGACAACTGTGCGGGAAGTCAACACCGTGCGGGAAGTAGTCACTTCCCGCACGGTCTGTAGTGCGAAAAGTAACGTCACGCGTGCGACAAGTA
>NW_012026821.1:238949-241852 GCF_000956235.1 Wasmannia auropunctata | reverse complement strand
TCGCCGCGCCACCAAGTGCCCAGAGCGCCGAACAACACTGCCACTAAGCGAGCGACCACCTCTTTACCACGCACGTGTAATGAAAAATAGTATGTGTGACAAGTGCGAGTTGGCTGTTGCGACTCGCGCGAGCGATCGCACTCGCCTTCGGCTCGTGCGCCACTTCGCGCTCGTCGCAATAGCCAACTTCTCGCACTTGTCACACAATGTACTATTACGGTATTGTGCGATGAGAGGTGGCGTGCGTAAAATGCCATCGATAATACTAAATGATACGAATATCGTTGTAATGACAATAGATCACACCACGTTTCTTGATAGTTTAAATTATCTACATATGCCATTGAATGCGTTACGGAAAGCTTTTGAACTCAATGGTTGCACCACAAAAGGTACATTCCCACATTTATTCAACACACCTGAAAATCAAAATTATGTAGGCCTGTTACCAGAATTATAATATTATTCAACTGACTATATGCAAATCAACGAGCGTGAACGGTTATTACTCTGGTACAGCGAAGCGAAACGTTTAAATTATATATTCCATTTTGCAAAAGAAATTTTGCAATATTGCAAAAACGATGTGACAATATTGCGTCGTGCTTGTTTGAGTTTTCGAAAGATGTTTATTAAATGTGGCAATGTTTGTCCTTTAATTCGAAGAGGGTATAACAATAGCATCGGCATGTTCTCGCGTTTACAGTAAAAATTTTCTTCAAAAAAACACAATAGGTATTATACCAACGGGTGGTTATTGTTGGGGGCAAAATCAATCGCGTAAAGCAGTTTCTTGGCTAATTTAAATGGAGTCGAGTCATATCATAGCTCACGCCGGACATGGCCGTGAAATCCAGTTACCTGAAGGTATTCTAGTTGACGGTTATTACGAAGAAATTATTGACGGCACAACAATCAAACATGGTATTGCAATTTTATGGGTGTTACTGGCATGGTTGTCCCCGATGTTATACTGTAAATAGGAACCAGGGCATTAGCATGGATACAATGGAAGCACGTTTGGAACGTACACAGTTTATTACAGCAAAAATCGTATCGACCAGATATATTTTAACAGAAATGTGGGAGTGTGATTATGATCGTATTTTAGCATTTAGAGAAGATATGCTAATATTTTTAGACAATTATCTCGTTGTATCGCGGAAACCGTTAAATCCACATGATGCCTTTTATGGAGGTCATACAGAGAGTATAGTATCTCTTTATAATGTAAAAGGTGATGAGAAAATACATTATGTCGATGTGTGTTTTCTCTGCCCGTTTATTTGTAAAACAGGTAAATTTCTCGTAAGAAAAACACCCAAAAGTATATGTCGGTGAAGAATGTCGCAAATTAACGTGGACTTCAAGCGTCGAGATTGATAAAATAGAAGGCCTCGTTAATTGCACAATATTACCACCTCGTATGCTTTATCATCCTGTATTACCCGTACGAATGCACGGTAAATTAATGTTTGCATTAAGGGAGGGGAGGTAGGAGAGGGGAAGAGAGAGAGAAGGGGGAGAATGGGGGGAAATGACGGAAGAAGAAGAATGGGGGGAGGGATAGATTGGATGAGGAGGGGAGTGAGAATGAGGAGTGGGTGTGAGAGAGAGTGTGAGAGAGAGAGCATAAGGTAGGAGTTATATGATTGTAACGGAAACGGAAGCCAATTAGGGTTGAGGGAGAAGCGAAGAGGGGGAATGGGTAGGCGATGCGGGCGGTGCGGCGAGCGTGCGGAAATATTGTAAATTTTGTAAATATAGTAGATTAGATGTAAGATGGAGGTTGTTAGAGATAAGATAGTGGTAAGATAGATGTAAGTGCGTGATGTAATACGATGTAAATAGCTTGTAACCCCGAGGGAAATCAATAAAGTTAATTGTGGTGTATGTAGATGCATGCGTGCGCTGTGCGTGAACGCCGCGTGTTGCGAGCGAGCCGCCGCGTCGTGCGTCGAGCGAAGAGTGTCAGTGTCGAACCGACCGGCAGCCGATCGAACGCAATTTGTATCACCTCTGTACAATGTCATTCTAAATTGTTTTTCATTTATTCGTTAATAAACCTCATCACGGGTATCGGAGACTACCTTTACTCGGGTACATCACAACTTGGCGACGAAGATGGGATGTTGCCACGTGTACATCAAGTGCGGAGTAACGTGTGCAACAAGAGACTAAGTCGAGAGGTGTAACGCAGACGCGGAGACTAAGATACGTCGTGGGGTTCGGGAAGGCGAGCGACACGGACTCTACCGCAAGTCAGCAGCTACCGCATGTCGACAAGAAAAGAAACCGGATGGATTCAAGACCTGAATAAAGAGGGATTGATCAACGAGTTGAACAGACGAGGCGTAGATTTCGACTGCGATAGCAATTATAACGAGCTGCGCAAACTGTTACGAAACGTTATAAAAGAAAGTGAACGCGAAGATAAGCCGGTCGGTAGCGTGGACCTTGAAAGAAACCAGGAGGTAAACGCGCAGAACGACGAGGAAGATAAAGACGCAGAAGAGAGTGCCGATTCTGACACGATGTCCGATGGAATGAAATTGGAATTTTGCCTACACAAAGACGACTGGGAAACCTTCGTGGAACGGACAGAATTGTATTTCACCGCGAAAGACATCAAGGACGAAAAGCAAGCTGCGCAGTTATTAACGCGTTTGGACGAAGATGCCTTCAAGCTAATGAAACAGTTAGCAGCACCAGAAAAGTTATCGACGAAAACTTTTGCTGAATTGACAAAGCTAATGACTGACCATTTAAATCCCAGACCATCGGAAGTAATGGAAAGGTGCAAATTTAACATGGCCAAGCAGGAAACAAATGAAAGTGTTGCGGATTTTGCAGCCAGGCTCAAGAAACTAGCACTGCACTGCAATTTCCAAGCTCAATTAAAA
>NW_012026821.1:237123-238929 GCF_000956235.1 Wasmannia auropunctata | reverse complement strand
AAAAAAAACATGGCCGAAGAAAAGAGGCGTCCTGCCAAGTTATAGCGATCAAAAATCAACAAGACAAGGAAATCGAACGAGTGATGCATCAACATGTCACTGTTGTGGTAAACCGAACCATCAAAAGAAAGATTGCCGTTATCGAGACCGGACATGCAACAGCTGCGGGAAAAAGGGTCATCTTCAGCGGGTATGCAGAAAGAATGCAACCGGACGAGACAAACAACAATTGAAGAAGTTCAACGACGGAGAGGTTCCGAAGCGAGCGGAGCAACCAACGCATCGCGACGACTTCCACAAGATCGAGCTAAACGACAAGCGTAAGTGCGTGCGATATGCGTGTGATCGCGATAATGCGGAACCGATGTTCCTTAATGTAAATGTGAACGATATTAGAGTAAAGATGGAGGTAGACACTGGCACGTACGCGACGGTTATTTCCGAATTAGGTCACAACGAGTTTTTCAATGGATATAAAATCGAAAAAACGGTCAAAGAACTTAAGACGTATGATAACAAAATCTTAAAACCTATCGGTAAATTAGAGAACCTGGTGATCGAGTTCGATGACAGAAAAGCTAGAGCCGATTTATTTGTGTTACCCGGGTCGGGTCCGAGCTTGATTGGACGACAGTGGTTAAATAAATTGGGGCTATGGCCATTGAAATTAGAGCGCAAAAGTAAAATTAGCGTGAATAAAATGGACGTTGAAAATATGAAAAATTATTTTTTGAGTAAGTACAGCGATTTATTTAGCGATACCCCAGGAAGGTACAATAAAAGCGAGACAAGATTGTATCTAAAGGATAACACGCGTCCCGTAGCGTCAAAATGTAGAAATGTAGCACATGCGTTGAAACCTCTTGTCGAAAAGGAACTTGATCGGTTAGTAAAACTTGGTCATTTGGAACCGGTGGAAACTAGTGAATGGGCTACGCCGATTGTACCCGTTTTCAAACAGAACGGTTGCATTAGAATATGCGGCGATTTCAAACTTACAGTAAATCCGCATATTATCATAGATAAGTACCCGTTGCACACGATTGACGAGATTTTCACATGCTTAAAAGAAGGTGATTACTATTCCGAGTTGGATTTAACGCATTGCTACATGCAGTTTCTAGTAGACAAAGACAGCAGGCACTTACTTACGATAATAACGCACAAGGGCCTGTTCAGGTACAAAAATATTCCAGAAGGTGTATCGCCTGCACCAGCGGACGTGCAGCGAAAAATGGATGAATGTTTAAGGGGGATCGACAGCGCGATCGCGTACATAGATAATATCTACGTAACAGGTAAAACGGAAATAGAGCATAAAACAAATTTAGAAAGGGTATGCGAGAGGCTTTCAGAATGTGGACTGAGAGTCAACCTAGAAAAAAGCAAATTTTTCCAAAAACGCATTGAAATTCTAGGGTTCGTAATCGACAAAGACGGGCTACATAAAGCAAAGTCAAAAGTAATCGCAATATTGAACGCACCTAGGCCAGAGAATAAAAAAAAGCTTAGTTCATTTTTGGGCCTTGTAACTTTCTATGAAAGATTTCTAAAAGATAGATCGGCAAATTTGAAGCCGTTACACGATTTACTAGGTAGTGATAGATTTTATTGGAATGAGGATTGTGCAAAAGCGTTCGAATGGGTAAAAGATGAACTAATCTCACCAAGAATTTTGGCGCATTATAACCCGAACGAAAAAATTGTTTTAGCGTGTGACGCATCCGATTATGGAATTTCTGCCATATTGTCACACAAATATGCGGACGGATTAGAAAAACCGATTGCATTTGCGTCCAAAAAAAT
>NW_012026821.1:227788-237103 GCF_000956235.1 Wasmannia auropunctata | reverse complement strand
TACAATCGAACACGTGAAATCAAAGTTAAACGCGAATTGTGACGCGCTATCGAGATTACCTATCGAAAATAAAGACGACGATATCTTGTTACTAGAACTCAGTCCTGAATTCTCGCACGTAAATTTCTTCGAGGAGGGCATAGAATCGTTAAACCGCAAAATGTTATGTGAAACAAGTAAAAAAGACGAAATGATTAGTAAAATTATGAAATATGTAACAAGCGAATGGCCAAATGTGAAAGATTTAACAGAAATCGAAAAATGCTACTTTACGAAAAGAATGGAACTTACAATTGAAAAAGGATGTTTATTTTGGGGATTGAGAGCGGTCATCCCAACAGAAATGCGATCGTTAATTTTGAACGAACTACATGCAACGCACCTAGGTATAGTTAAAATTAAAATGTTTGCGCGTTCATATGTTTGGTGGCCAAATATCGATACGGACATAGAAACGCGAGTAAAAGAATGTAAAATTTGCCTAGTAGAGCAGAAGAAACCACCAAACACACCATTAACAACCTGGCCCTGGCCAATGAAAACGTGGAACCGCATTCACTGTGATTTTGCAGGACCATTCTACGGGAACATGTACTTAATTGTAATTGATGCACATTCAAAATGGCCTGAAGTAATAAACTTCAACAACAATACAAAAACATGTAAGTTGATAGAAGTTTTCGAGGACCTGTTCGCGCGTTTCGGGATACCACTACATTGCGTAACAGACGGGGGTCCACAATTCAGAAGTGTCGAGTTTCACGACTTTCTAGTAAAAATAGGAGTAAAACATACTTACTCGCCGCTGTACCATCCCGCGACAAACGGGGCTGCGGAGAATTTTGTACAAACATTTAAGGACAAAGTTAAAAAAATTGTCCAGGGGGGAAAGAGGGTGAGTACGGCTATAAATATGTTCCTGTATGATTATCGCAGCATAGAACATTGCACTACGGGAAGAAGCCCGGCGTATTCGATGTACAAGCGCGAATTGAGAACACGTTTTGATTTGCTCAGATCAAATATAGATGATACAGTCGAGGGAAAGCAGCGTGCACAAATATTGAATAGACCAGGTAAGCGTCAAGTACAATTCGAATCAGGCGACGATGTAATGATCAACGACTATGGGCCGAGATCGAATAAGAGAATTGCGGGTAAAATAGTAAGGCAAGCGTCGCCATCGACATACATTGTACAAACGGAAAACGATGCGATAAAGAAACGGCACGTAGACCAGATCGTGCCAGCAAAGACAAATAGTAGCAACTTGCGTCGCTCTCCGCGCTTTAAGTAAAACTTAATTAAGCGGGGGAGAGTTGTGGTGTATGTAGATGCGTGCGTGCGCTGTGCGTGAACGCCGCGTGTTGCGAGCGAGCCGCCGCGTCGTGCGTCGAGCGAAGAGTGTCAGTGTCGAACCGACCGGCAGCCGATCGAACGCAATTTGTATCACCTCTGTACAATGTCATTCTAAATTGTTTTTCATTTATTCGTTAATAAACCTCATCACGGGTATCGGAGACTACCTTTACTCGGGTACATCACATTAATATATAAATTTGTTCCGGATTCCGTTTTCGCAAACATCATTATGCGTAGCGTTCGCAAACAACATCCACATTCCTGTATCTTGCCCGTGTGAGCCTCTCGCTCACGTACGCGCCGTACCGGATGTCACGCAACCCCTATGCGCTGTTTTTTAAGAAATAAGTCCTTGTGCATGGCACTTCGCTTGCAACCAGCGAGTTCGCCGCCGGATTCCGATCAATACGGATCTCGAGTCTTACCTAACGCTCTCGTTTACGCGAACTTTGCTATCTCGACTTCGGTGTATTTTAACCGAACCTGCTTTCATGCATCGCCTTTAAATTGCGATTGGTTGCATCATTATCGTCAACCGAACCGGAAGGCGCCAGTACAGGGTACATTGCCAAATCGGCACCGCTTATCAAGTTGTGGTGTGTACCACGTCAGTGCGATCACGCGTTTGCTGCGGGACTTCGGCATTCCCGCCGTTATCGTACTCGTTAAGTCGTCCGCACCGTTCGTGGGCGCGTCTTGAAGATTTCCGTTTCGTAACGAAGATTTCCGTTTTGTAAACGTTCGCATCACCAAGACATTCGCGTTATCTGCATTGTCGCGTGCAAGCGTTCCAGACACTCACAGCGGCTCGTAATTCCGCGTGTGACTCCTATCAGCCGTAGCTATACCGTTTGCTTCATTCAACGACATTGTGCATAACTCATTAATAAACGTTTGAATCAACATCACTACTGAATTCGTTTGTTGGAAAGTCACCCGCCTTGGAGAGCGACCCTTCCGTTTCAAGGTAGCACCAGCCTATCCTATACGCAAACAAAATTAATGTTTGCATTATGTCGTACATGTTGCAAAAATATATGTCAAACGACTTGCGCGCATGAACGTGATTCCAATCATGAATTCACGGGTACTTGGGTAATTCACGAAATACGTAAAGTCGTAAGCATGGGGTACAAGATTACGAATATTTATGAAATTTGGCAATATGAAATAACGCAATATAATTCACAAACCAAAGAAGGAGGTCATTTCACTGAATATATAAATACTTTTTAAAAAATTAATCAAGAAGCCAGTGGATGGCCTTCCGACTGCGTTGATGAAGAATAAAAAATACGATACATAGATGAATACGCACAAGCAGAAGGTATTAAATTGAATCCGGAAAAAATAAGCGTTAACCCTGGCCTCCGAGCTGTTTCAAAATTGTGTTTAAATTCTTTTTGGGAAAAATTTGGTCAGCGTGAAAACCTTTCTAAAAAATTGAAATTGTAACACGTAACAGATTAATACAACTACTTTTTAGTAATAAAATAGATGTCACAAGTATATAACCTGTTAACGATGACGTTTTATGTGTTGGTTATATATGTACGGACGAAAATTTAACACTTGCCCCGATAGCAAACGTTGTGATAGCTGCATACACAACAGCCCATGCTCGTTTAAAACTATATGAATATATTGAACCTTGAAAAACGTGTGTTATATTGCGATACAAACTCGTGCATATATGTAAGTAATAATTCTCCGAATGATTATGAGCCGCCAACCGTTAAATTATTGGGTAATTTGACAAACGAATTAGCATGCTATGGTGAGAGTAGTTATATTGAGTCTTTTATTTCGACTGGTGCGAAGTTTTACGCCTTTGTTGTACGTAAACCCGACGGTGGTGTCGTAAAAGTTTACAAGGCTAAAGGTATAACTCTTAATTTTGCAAACAGTAAGTTGATTAATTATCTTTCTGTCAGTTCACTTGTTACAAATGAAAGAGACACGCCTATAATAGAGTCCCTAGCTAAGAGTCTGGCCAGGCTAGTGAAATCTCATTAAAGTCTGATACAAAATGGCGTCGTAAACATTGCCACATTGGTGTGGTCCGTGACAGTCTGTGTGGACCGTGTTACTGTGCAAAATATAACCTTTAAGATTATATTCGATGTTCATTACAAGTTATATAAATTTTGTAAAACATGCCTGGCTGCTGCGTGCCTAATTGTTTCAACTACATCGAAAAAGGTTTTTCGATGATGTTTCCCATCAGACGTAACTCGAAGGGCAATATGGATACAAAATATAAAAAACCATACGAGCTATCAATCGCTAAATTGGCAACCAATTAAAAACTCATTTATATGCAAAGTAAGTAATAAATTGTATGATTAAAAAGTGAATAATAAATTATATAATTCAAAATAGAAAAAGCAATAATCTTTAATAATTTTACAGATTCACTTTCCAGCAGAAATGTGGGAAAAAGTATGCGTGGATGGGCAAAAAAAATTAAAAGCCAATACCATTCCAACAATATTTAATGACATTCCAACTGTAGAAAGGAATGCACAGGTTGTATGTATTCATTTTAACTGCTGTAGTTTATAATAGTTATTGTAAAAGAAATTTTAAAACGATTTTAATTTTTATAGATGCATGACAAAAATACAGCACAATCCACAAATGATGTTGAGGTTTTTTCTATATCTTTATCAAAAGAACTCACAGACATCAATACAAATTCAGTAAATGATAACACTATAAAAAAACTGGAAAGAAAATTAGATGAAGCAAACTACTAGAAAAAACTAGATGAAGCAAACAAGAAACTTAATAAAGCAAATACCATTATCTGTAAAAATTGGAAAAGAAACAGAATTCTTCTACAGCGTCTACGACAATTAATGAATGTTAATAAGTTACACAGAAGACAGATGTCTCTTGATAAAAAAAATTTGTTACATAAAATATTTAATAAAGATCAAATAAAGTATCTTGAATATGGCAAAGGATGATGTACTAATTTTGTATGTCAATGGTCAGATGAAACCATTAAAAAAGCATTACGATTAAAACAAACATGTGGGAATAATGGATATAAGGAATTATTATCTCAATCTATTCCTTTGCCTTCAACGCGTACTCTGCGCAGACGCTTGGAATGCATTAATTTTTAATTTTTTTGTGAAAATGTCTTTGATTTATTAAAAGGAAAGGTATCAATATTTTTGGAAGAACAAAATACAGATTGTATGATTTGTGTTGATGAAATGAGCATAACACCAGGAGAACAAATTGATCCCAGTACTAAACATACTATAGGATATGCTACAATTCCCAATACACTTGGTAAATAATAATGGATACCTTAATAAAAAACATTGCCATTGGGTAATAATTAAAAGTTAAAAGGTAAAATTAAATTAGTAACATGTTTTTTTTTGTTTTTTGTAATGACATTTTGACAAATAATAAATAAAAATAAAGCTTATTTTGTGACGTATTTTTACATTGAAACCTATCGCGTGCCTATCTCTCTCTCCCTCTTGCTTTTGTTCTTGCCTTCTCCCTCTCTCCTTCTCTCTCGCACTCATATCGTCCCCCCTTGCCATCTCCGTCTCCTCATTGCTCTTACCCTTTCAATCTATTATCTTATTTGCGTGATTGCATGTACTTTCAGGGTTGAAGCCTTTAGCTGCGCATGGTTTAGTATTCATGATTTGCGGTATATTTACACGATGGAAACAAATTGTGACGTATTATTACACTCCTAACGGATTTGATGGTACAATTTTAAAAGAAATTATTCTTAAAATAATTGAAAAAGCCGAATTGATAGGACTTAAAGTACACAGTATTACATCTGATATGGGAGCAGTTAATCTAGCCATGTGGAGAGCTTTTGAACATATATCTGCATCAAGACATTCAGAAATTAAAAACTCGGTGCCACATCCACTAGATAACAACCGAAAATTGTTCTTTTTTGCCGATGCTCCACACCTCTTAAAAAATCTTTGAACTGCATTAGTGAACAATAAAATTATAACGTTGCCACAGAATTTCGCAGACAAGTATGAACTATCTTCCATTGCTATCATCCATTGTTCAATGTTCACATGTCGAAGAATTAGTAAATGAGCAAGAAAATTTTACATTCAAATTAGCACTAAGATTACGTAAAGATACTATTGCTATTACTAATTTCAACAAAATGAAAGTTAATGAGGCAACCAATTTGTATAACAGAGATGTTAGTAGTGCATTAAAATTTTTAGGAGAAGAACGTAAGAAAAGCGAATATACAACAACCGCCGTATTTATTGAAATTGTGTCAAAATTGTTTAGTGTGATTATTTCTTGAACTTGTTCAACTGCATTAGGAGTAGTAAAAGAAGAAAAAAAAATCTCAAAAAATATTTGATCGAACTATAAAATTTTTTGATATCAGTTATTGATTTGTTTCGTAATATTAGAAAAATCGGTCAAGATAAACATTTTAAATCTGTACAATGCGATATTATGATACTACTACATCTTATGTAGAATTGACAAATTATTTACTTCATGAACGAGGACATTCAAAATTTATTTTCAAATATACGAAAAAAGTTTTCTGCGGCCAATGCATTACAATTCAAACAAAGCTTAAAAATACATAGCGTCTCGCAATATTTACAAGTTGTAAACAATACTAATTATGAACAAGATGAAGGTACATTTGTTATTAATTTTTTAGAAAATAGGAAGAAAAAGGAAAATTATAATAATGTCCAAAACGAAATTCCTAAAACTCCTGCTTATCTTGATAAAATATCGATTCATATAGACAATGTGAACTAAAATATATTATATTCTCTTGCTGGTTACATTATTCATAAAATTTCTAAACTATCCACAGTTTGTAAAATTTGCATTAATTCAACTGGCTCAAGAACATTTAATCCTAATATTAAGTTTTCAAAATTAGTACATTTGAGATGTGTTATAAATCACAAACATTATTTTTTGTTAACGAAGCAACCTTTAATTATTTCTATGAAATGGAAATTATTATAAGAAGGTATTTATCTTATATTAAAAATAAAAATTATGATTTTATAAAATTCTTTATTTCCAAAATGGCTAATATTCGTTGCGACATGTTGAAAATTTGTTGCAATTTATTTAACAAAATCATGAAACGTTTTATTTCATTTCGCATAAAAATTAATTATAAGAAAGGACGATTAACAAATAAAATTTATAGTAGTAAAACTATGTATAGGCATGCTACTGTTAATTAAATATAATGTTATCTAATTTTTATTATAATTAACATTATGTTTATACTTTTATACAAACAAAACTGTTAAAAATAAATTTATTTCTCTATTGTTTCATTCTTACTAGTTGAATAATACCGCTAGCAAATGATTAACTTGAGACATCTTATTGGTTCCGCCATTTTGTATCAGCACCAATAGGATTTATGACGAGATGGCCAGACTCTTAGCTAGGGACTCTAGTCTATAATAGTTAATTTCAAGGCTATTAGACGTACAGAATTTCATAATGTCGTAATTTCAGAGCGTAAAACATGTAAACCGACATTTGACAAACGAAGACGTGAGGGTTCTTATGGCTCGCTTTCATACGGATATTATAATTTATAATTATTAGTCATATTGTTGCGCCCATGCCTCGAGCATCGTGGATTTTGGAACCGCCGTCCGCTGACGTTGGTTACGAGAGAGACAGAATTGAATATTCCCGTTAACGAATCGTTGCTACGGGAATCAACAAGAAAAGAATTGAAGTTACCGCGGGGCTGCCAAACCATTCGGACGTGTTCCCGATGCATTGACGATTTATTCTGTTCTTATTATAAAGTTGTGTTTGTATTAAAGTTCTTATTTAAAAACCAACATGTGTTGCATTTCCTTGCGGAAACGTGTGTCGTGAGTCAAGCCGGAGTGCGCGTACTGACGTCCGCGAGCGCAACAATATGCTTGTATTTTTAATACCGCAAATAAAAAATTTATACTGCAGAAGAAGTAGAAACACGTCTACTTTTTTCTGATATTTTTATATTAAAAGAAAAGTTGAGAAAACAATTAAGATGGTGTACATTGCTTTTTATTATAATGCAAAATGACCTGTTACCATACAGGTATTGTAATTTATAATTATATATGTTATATGATTGTATTCTTAAATATTCGAATAAAAATATTTTTGTTACAAAAGAAAAAAATGCGTCTTTTTTAAATATTTAGTTATATTTAGGTTAGCTGAGGAAACAAAATATTATGTGTTGCTATTTATTATAATGTAAAAAGCGTTTTAAGCAGGAGCAATAGTCAAAGAATATTTGTAAAAAATGGATACGCGTTGGAAACATCCCTGGACCTCTGTAGTCTGCGATCCGACAGGTTGCGGTAAAACATTTTTCGTGAAAAGATTTTTTCAAAATATAGACGCTATGGGCGATACTAAGTTTGATCGTATATTATTTTACTATTCAGAATGGTAACCAAGTTACATTGAGTACGGTAATAATGTCGAATTTCATGATTTCTATCACGAAATGATGATTATCAATGACCCTCGATCAAAACTTATTGTAATTGACGATCTTATGCGCGAAGCATCCGATAACTCAGTTATAGATATATTTACAAAGGGAAGTCATCATAAAAATCTTAGCGTCATTTTTATTACGTAAAGTTTATTTCATCAGGGTCGTGATATGCGAGATATCTTACTAAATGCTACTTATATAGTGGTATTTAAAAATCCACGGGATAGGGCTCAAATACAGCACCTGGCTTGCAAGTTTATCCTGAGGATATTAAGTTCTTATGGGAGGTATAATGATGCAACATCTGTACCACACATTATTTATTACTTGATTTAAAACAATCCACATCGGAAAATTGTCGCTTTCGTACACACATATTTCCCGAAGATAAATATCAATATGTTTACATACCGCGAAAAGAGATAAAAGCTAAAAATAACACGTGAGATACCAATAATACGTATTTAATATCTTTGCCAAACTTATTTGATACAGACCTCTCCCTGTTCGGTGTATTTATAATCGTGTATGAATTCAAATCTTGTCAGTAGCTAAGATATTTCTCATATTAACAGACGATATCTCCGATTTAACGGCTGAACAATTACAATTTATACCAAATGTTATTTTACAGAAGTCCGGCCGTCACATAGATTATTTGTGGAATAAGTTTCCCTGCCATATCAAGCATGATCCAGAAGTACAAGAATATCGACTCTGTCTAAAATATTATAATCAAACGTCGCAGAAATTGCATATTGACGGCCCGGCGCCATTAATTAAAGATTGTTGTGAACGTAAATTACAACAATAAGAGTCTAGTATATAGTATTAGCAAATCAATAATTTATTTGCAATGGCACCCTGCGTTCGTTTGGTCAAAAATATGCTGCAATACTGCAAGCGTTATGTCATCTCACTAGTGAACAACGTGATGCTATTTTTAAAAAGGCTAATCCAAAACTTGTCAGGTGTATATGCGAGTGTGCTTTAAATATATTACGTGGTAATGTACCACTTAAACAGTCATATAAGCGCCGTCTGAAACGCCACGCAAACATATTGCGTCGGCTCGCCAATAAAAACAATTCCTGAAAGAGCAAGAAACGTTTGATCGCACAACGAGGTGGTTTCTTATCTTTATTACTAGCACCCATACTACACAGAAAAAAAAAGTTCTCGAATCGAGTAAATGCAATTACTTGTTTTCTACTTCTTAAATTTAAGAAGTACTTTTATCAATGTAAGAACAGTTTACTTACTTTTAGTAAATATTAACTTAAACGCAGTAGCATTTTGTTTGTATAAATAAATTACTGATTGTAAGTAAATTATTCTTAACTTCAGATTATAATTACTGAAATTAAGTAATCAATATTTCTTTTTAATAAACATAATTGTTTCAAATCTAGATTTTTCTGTTGAATAAATAA
>NW_012026821.1:227261-227768 GCF_000956235.1 Wasmannia auropunctata | reverse complement strand
GTGTGACGCATCCGATTATGGAATTTCTGCCATATTGTCACACAAATATGCGGACGGATTAGAAAAACCGATTGCATTTGCGTCCAAAAAAATAGACAAAAAAGAGTTGAACCGTACGATACTCGACAAAGAGGCAATGGCGATAGTTTTTGGTTTCAAAAAATTTTTCCAATACATCTTCGGAAAAACAATTACCTTGAGAACAATTACCTTGAGAACGGACAATCAAGCGCTTTAATTCATACTCGGACCGAGAAAGGGCATTCCGATTACAGCAGATAATCGTTTGCAAAGATACGCGTATTATTTGTCAGGGTTCCGGTATACAATCGAACACGTGAAATCAAAGTTAAATGCGAATTGCGACGCGCTATCGAGATTACCTATCGAAAATAAAGACGACGATATCTTGTTACTAGAACTCAGTCCTGAATTCTCGCACGTTTTCTTCGAGGAGGGCATAGAATCGTTAAACCGCAAAATGTTATGTGAAACAAGTAAAAAAGA
>NW_012026821.1:225893-226368 GCF_000956235.1 Wasmannia auropunctata | reverse complement strand
AGTTCACTTCTAAGCATTAACGCATAACGTTACGCTGTCGGCACGCGCAGTGATCAACTTGTAAGTAGCACGTAAAATATAGTCATTGTGTTAAACGATATAACTGTGCATCACTTCAACATCCGCCACTACGAGTCCTTTCCACGTTACACCCCTGCCACGGTGTAACAAAGGATATGTTGAAAAATTTCAAGGCCATGGGTTGCAGGATGTCTTTAAAAGTACATATGCTGCATGCTCATTTAGATAAATTCAAAAATAACATGGGGGCTTATTCAGAAGAGCAAGGAGAACGTTTCCATCAAGATATCATGAACTTCGAACAACGTTATCAAGGCCAATACAATGAAAATATGATGGGAGACTATATTTGGGGTTTATTGAGGGAAAGTACTTATGAACATAAAAGAAAAAGTAATACCGTGCATTTTTGAATTATTTTCCACTTTTTTGTAAGCTAATTTGATAATAAAAA
>NW_012026821.1:213311-213653 GCF_000956235.1 Wasmannia auropunctata | reverse complement strand
GTAATTCAATAAAAACATTTCGCATATAGACTGTACATATGCGATTGTGTGACGTTTATGTAACAACGTCACACTATCGAGTTGGCGTTGAGCGATAAAATCATCTTAAAACAATTGAACGAAATGGAAATACAGCACAGAAATGAGATGCCCGGGAAAAAAGTTCCACATATAATTATAAATAATTTTATGCAAAATATGTCCATATATGTCCATATATGTTTCTTTCCTTTGTAAAATTATTTTTTAATATAAAAAATGATAATATATATTATAATAAGAAAGAAACATATGTAAGGGAAGTAGAGGATGAGCGCGCGAGTCTAAATGGAGGCGCGGAGT
>NW_012026821.1:210591-213291 GCF_000956235.1 Wasmannia auropunctata | reverse complement strand
TGTGACGCTTCTGATTTTGCTGTTGGCGCGTCACTGGAACAGTTAATTGATGAAATTAATAAGCCGATTGCCTTTTTCTCGAAGAAGTTAAATTCGTCACAACGCTCTTATAGCGCTTACGATAGAGAACTTCTCGGTATTTATATGGCAATTAAACATTTCAGATACCTCATTGAAGGATGAAGAATCATCATTAAAACAGATCATAAGCCTTTGGTTTATGCTTTTCGTCAGAAACTTGACAAAGCTTCTCCTCGGCAAATTCATCAGCTGGATTTTATTGCCCAATTTTCCACGGATATCGAGCACATCTCTGAAAAACAGAATTTTGTCGCAGATGCCCTCTCAAGAGTTGATTCTGTTTCCATGCCAGTGATAGTTTCTCTTAAAGAACTTGCTGAAGCACAACGAGATGATGAAGAATTTAAAACATTACTTACAACTCAATCTGCTTTGAAATTTCAGAAATTTATACTTACAGGCTCAACATCTATTTATTGTGATTGCTCGACTGAATGTATTCGTCCCTATGTTCCTCAACGGTTACGGAGACGAATATTTGATATTGTCCATCGGTTAGCTCATCCTAGCAGCAATTCAACATGTAAATCCATTCTGCAAAAATTTATTTGGCCTTCTCTGAAAAAGGATATTAAGGAGTGGTATCGAGCGTGTTTACCTTGTCAACGAGCTAAGATTGCAAGGCATTCTAAAAACGTACCTTTGAAGAGCGATGTTCCTGATCAATGTTTTCAGCGTGTACATCTAGACTTGATTGGTCCTCTTCCTCCTTGCAAGCAATTTCGTTATTGCCTAACGATGATTGACAGATTCTCTCGATGGCCTGAAGCGATTCCTTTAATGAAATTTCAGCAGATACTGTAGCTACTGCATTTTATATCCTTTGATTTTCTAGATTCGGTGCACCACATACCATCACTACGGATCAAGGTCCACAATTTGAGGCAGCTTTATTTAAAGCTCTCACTAACTTGATTGATTGTAGCGTATTCGATTGAGCGTATTCGAACATCCGCATATCATCCTGCTGCTAATGGTATTCTGGAACGTTGGCACCGTACCTTGAAGAGTGCAATCATGTGTCACAAAACTGAAGGAAACTGGCTTGAAGTTTTGCCTACAGTTTTATTAGGACTTCGTACCTGTTTTAAGGAAGATTTAAAATCATCTCCAGCCGAGATGCTTTACGGGTCGACTCTACGGATTCCAGGACAATTCTTTCTTGAAGAAGATCCACCTGCTGGTCCTGAACCATTTCTAGAAAAACATAGGATTGCTATGAGGAATATTAAGTCAAGACCCACGGCACATCACTGCAAGAGAACCCCTTTTTATCACAAGAATTTGTTTGACTGTACTCACGTTTGGATGAGAGAAGATTCAGTTCGGAAATCTCTCCAACCTCCTTATAATGGTCCTTTTCGTGTCGTTGATCGAATTAATAATTATTTGTTTACTCTTGATGTTGCAGGTAAAAATATAAATGTTTCCACCGAGCGTCTCAAACCAGCGTTTATGCCTGTATCCGGACGTTAATCCTACTGTGCTTACACCTGTTACTTCACCTGTTCCTTCTTCGATTACACCATGTGTTGAGAAATCATTAAAGACATACTCCGGTCCCAAAGTTAAGAAGAAAGTCCAATTCGCAACGTTTGCCGTCGCTCGGGGGGGAGTATTGTGGCGGTCCTCAGAAACATGATGTCTCTCAACAACTGATGTCGATCAGCGTTTGCAAGATTTCCTTTTTACCGATACCGCCGACACATTTCATCTCTCATACTATTTCATTCCACACAGACACTCACTCACACATTTACACTGTACGATATCCTTTTTAATTCGATGTATTTATTTTAATCAATATTGACATAACAACATATAAACATTAATTCATTTATTCATATAACATACATTCATTCATTTGTCAATGTAACTGCATCAGTGACGGTTTGTATTTGATCCTCTGAATAAATTATCTTGAATTTTCAATAAAAGTCTTGAGTTTGACTTGCGAGTACCCACAATTGGTGACCCTCGACTTTAACGGAGTGAATTTCGATCGGCGGGAGTTTCGAATCAGTGTTGTGGTGATAATTCTTGATATCTCCATCGTGTCTTCTGTGAGTGGATATCCTGGTTTTTCTTCATGATGCCGATGAACAAGACGCCAGTTAGAAGCCCGGAGACGCCTGCTTCATTACCAGTGTCAAGTGAGGTAGCGTTAAATCTTCAAGACAGTGCGTCTGGAGGATCTGATTTGCCGTCTGCTGAACCGCTTCGATTTGGTGAGCCAAGCCACATTAACTCGAACGAGTTTCGTCTCATTAAATTGCCGACGTTTTGGCACAAGCATCCGAAGCTTTGGTTCGCTCAATTAGACAGTGAATTCCTTGTGTATCGCATTCGTTCGGATGACGTCAAATATAGCTCGGTTTTCAGACACTTAGACGAAAAAGCTCTTTTAACAATCTCCAATATTATCGAAAATTCTCCTGAAAAAGATAAATATGTCAATTTAAAAGACGCGTTAATTCATCGATTCACGGATTCGGAAGAGAAGAGACTAAGACAACTTTTAGCGGGAATTGAACTTAATAATAAGAAACCGTCTGATTTACTTCGAGAGATTAAGCAACTTGCTGGTGGAACTATTTCCGATATGTCTCTTATACACAT
>NW_012026821.1:209633-210571 GCF_000956235.1 Wasmannia auropunctata | reverse complement strand
ATACGGATTGCGTTGTAAGGTTTGCAGATGAATTAAGATGTTTAGCACACAAAGTAAAATCTATTATATCCACCAATGTACCCATGACAGATTTCACGCGAAACGATTGGGAAAGATTTCACAATGCTACGCACTGTCACGTGTGCGCGAAACCGTTTGCGCCTGACGACTCGCGGGTACGCGATCACTGTCATTTGACTGGACGATATAGAGGTCCGGCACATTCAAATTGCAATCTAAATTACCAAGATTCACATTGCATTCCAGTAGTTTTTCACAATTTGTCCGGCTACGATGCGCATTTTGTTATCAAGGAAATAGCTGAAGCATATCAGGGGCGTGTAAATCTACTTCCAATAACGAAAGAAAAATATATATCGTTTACAAAAAATGTTCAAAGCACCGAGGATAAAAAGAATCGAAATACTTGTATAAAATTGCGATTTATCGATTCATATAAATTTCTTAGTTCCAGTCTCGACAAATTGGCGTCAAATCTTAGCAAAGAGAAACTAAAAATATTGCAACGCGAATACTGTAATTTGTCCACAAAAAATTTTAATCTTCTCACAAGAAAAGGTATATTTCCATACGAGTACATTGACTGTGTCGAAAAATTAAATGGTAAATGTTTACCACCGCGCGAATCGTTCTACAGTTCAATGACAGGTGACACCGTATCCGAGAGCGATTACGCGCACGCATGCACAGTGTGGCGGCGATTCTCTATCCAAACGCTCGGCGAGTACAGCGATTTGTATTTAAAAACAGACGTCTTGTTGTTGGCAGATATCTTTGAAAATTTTCGCGATAGTTGCGTCGGAAGTTATGGACTTGACCCTGCATACTATTATACTCTACCTGGATTTACGTGGAATGCGATGTTAAAACATACGCGAATCAATTTTGAATTACTTACTGGACATAGATATGGTCAA
>NW_012026821.1:209256-209613 GCF_000956235.1 Wasmannia auropunctata | reverse complement strand
TTTTTCACAGTCGTAGCGTCTTTTCGGAGAATCTGGTCGCGGTAGAAATGCGCAAACTCGAGGTCAAGTTCAACAAACCAATCTACGTGGGTATGTGTATTCTCGACATATCCAAGACTTGTTTGTATGAATTTCACCACGATTACATGCTACCTTCTTTTCAAGAAAAGTGTAAAGTAATGTACACCGATACTGATAGTCTTATTTACCACATTGAATGCGACGATGTTTATGAAATCATGAAGCGTGACATTAGGAAATTTGATACTAGCGATTACGCGGCTGATATGTGTACGGTATTCCGCTCGCTAATAAAAAGGTTCCGGGCCTGATGAAAGACAAAAACAATGGCGCAAA
>NW_012026821.1:206086-209236 GCF_000956235.1 Wasmannia auropunctata | reverse complement strand
ACGTGTGCTCTTCCGATCTATGCTGTAAACCGCATTTATGTGCGATTTTTAATTCACGTCGAGGAATCTTGCAAAATTCGTAACAAATTTTGTCGCATCTTTATTTGTATTCGTAATGTTCCGTAAAAGATCAGTAAGATCGATATAAAAAATAGAGACTTTAGTACAAGATCTCTTTAGTACAAAATTGTTTTTGAAAAATATATTAAAATCAATATTACTATATATTACTACATAATTATGATTAATAAAAAGAATATAAAAACATCTGTTTACAATTCAATAAATTTATTAATAATTTTTAATTATTTACTTGTTTATAATAATTTTTAATTAATAATAATTGATAATATAATAATAAATTTATTAATTAATTTAATAATAATTTATAATTATTAATAAATTATACAATAGAACCATTATCTTTTATTAAGACATTGCATTACATATTTGATACTTATTTTTTTCCAAAATGTATATTTCCACCTTATATAAATTCTTATGACAGATATTCTAACCCTCACTCTAGCTCACTAGATGCAATGATTCACATCCATGTAATATTTGGGCGTTCCAAAATCAAGAAAAAAAGTCGCAACCTAAATGACCACGACTGTACACTATGTCATTACCGGATTCAATGTGATCGTTAGAAATATCTTTTATTTCTGATTTTTCATATGTATAAATTGTACATAATTGAAAAAGTTACAACAAAAAAAAGAATTAAATTCATAACCAATGATGATTACATATTTTAATTAATCTGTATTTTTATATATTACATCAATTTTTTTACTTTAATATTGTAAATACAATAGAAACAGATAATAATTTTATCTCACATAATAATGATTTTTCTGGTAGTGCCCAATTTTTATACTTCCTACTTTTATTTTTTATTTATTTTTTTCTGCGTTTTGGGTCTCTTGGAAGTACATTCATAGTATATTCTTTTTCTGATCTATTGTTACAGAATGGTACTGTGCATCCATCCATATTTCTATAATTTCTAACTGTTTAATATTTATCAATATATCTCGTTGCAATACCTAACCCTACAGCTGACAGCTCACAGCAGCACTGTTGGATAGACGAAGATATATATTTCTTTCTCTCTCGCGGGATTTGGAGGAAAAATGGCGTCATTTCTCTTATGGCGCCACTCTGATTAGAGGCTCTCTATTATTCTGTACCCATGATGAACGTCGCTAACTAACGATGCTTGTTGTTCGTGATCGACAACCGTCGTTATTCCTAATGAGACCCCTCATATGGTAGCATTAACCGACACATTTTTTGATGTTAAGATTTCAAAATTCACCGGTTTGAATATACGTAAAGTAAAGTTCGGTTTGTATTGTATTCCGCTCTTAGTTCTGTCTTACGTGAGATTTTCTCTATCCGCTATTTAAGATATCAAAAAATACTTGTGTTTTCATTTGAGACACAGTAAAAGTGTTGTCTACTACGCAACAAAATTTTCACCATTTTCATTCTTTTGCACGTTTGGCACATGGACAAAGACATGGTCTCTAACTTGCTACAGGAGATACGGAATGGTAAGTCTACTTTCCCAAAGCTCAATAATCTCAACAGTATACAATTATTCTCTTTTATATATATATTTATATATTAAGTTTAAATTGATATATTTCCCGCAAGTGTACGTATGTAGCTATTAAATGTGGATAAATGTTTTTTATTTTTCATCACTCTATTGTCGCAAGGCCGATGCCCTCGCGGCAGTAAGCATTCTAAGTAGCCATAAATAATTACACGAGCCGACTAGGCGTTTGGCGTAAGGTTAAGCAACATAATTCTATCCAAAATACATATTGAAATGAAGGACGTTAACCGCGGCGTACCAAGAACGGTCGCGCAATGGCAATATCCGAAATGCTTAGCGTTGACGCGGCAACACGTAGAGCATAAGTACGCGCAACAATAAGCCACGGGCGGTCAGTCTTTAGGTCCGTCTTGTCACGTTAGAACAACGGTCGATCACTAAGTTTGTTTCGTTAAAATTTATCCGTCGGTAATAATCGAGGTGAAGGTGTTTAAGAAAGTAATATTGTGAACATAAGTAAAATAAAGTAATTATATATTTTGAAAGTTTGACAAAGTGTCGAAGTTCTTTATTAAAAAAGTCCCGTTCCCCCGCGGAGTCGGATCCTCTTGTGCCCTCACCAGCACAGCACTATGATATTTCTTTTTTGATTTTTTGTATATGTGGAATTTATTTTGTTGTATTGTATAGTCCAAAGTTGAAAAATTCTTGAAAACTGGCGGATTTTTGACACATGTAAAAAATGCATGGAATACTATAAAGTTCTATTAATAAAAATATAATAAGTTTTTTTTTACGAAAAAGAAACTTTTCAACTCGAGCGTTCGCGTGTCTGTCGACTTTCATATCGAAGTGCCTCCACAAGTTTTTTTTGAAAGACAACTCGGCGGTGATACAGGAGTATTTGGGCAAGTTTTCTCAAATCATCGCGTTCCACGATTTCCAATTGGCGAATCATCTTAAATCCATAAACTTTGTACTGGAGCTCTTTGCCATACCATGGTTCTTAACAATGTTTTCACGTAAATTTTGCCGTTGATACACCTTTATTACGCCGTATATTATTGTGATCGTCGATTACCAAAAATTACTAATATTTTAGACGTATTTCCGCTGCACAAGATATTACATCTATGGGATAAACTATAGCTGAGAGACTCGTGGTTTCCTTTCTTGGCTAGATTAGCGATATTGAAGCAACTGCTTACTAATGTAACTAAACGAGACTCCTTACTAATGTCGGGTTTCAACAAGTGCATTCTCCAGTTCTCCGATCTGCCCGAGATTGACATAGAATTATGCGTTAAGGATTCCATAACAATGTATCAAAACACACCCGCTAGTATTACATACAGAAAATACCAGTACAATACAACGAAAGTGCAGTATTTCGATCGATGTATTTAATTTTCTGCACATTACAAAACTCTAATTGAAAACTCTAATCCGCAGAATGAAAACTGGATTGGACTCGAAGCGGGAACCAAAAAGATGCCGAGGATAAGTGTAGACAACTTTTTAAATCTCTACAACATTGAGTTTCACATGCTTGTAAAAATTTGAATTTGTTAATTTGAAAT
>NW_012026821.1:205622-206066 GCF_000956235.1 Wasmannia auropunctata | reverse complement strand
TGGAAAGAAATTTATCGTAAAAGAAGTGGCTGTCTTGAGAAGAGGTACAGTTCTTTCGCATTACATTTTTGCGAGTCCTATGCCATGGAATTCTTTAACAAAATTCGACAAGTCTGGCGCTTCCTGGTTGATTGCTTATCACCATGGATTGAGATGTAAAGACGGGATGATTCCGTACAGAATGGCGAAACACCTGATTGCAACAGCTGTATTTGGTGAAGAAGATGATACCGACGAGGCTATCATGTACGTTAAAGGATATTAAAAACGAGAATGGCTCGGTGATATGCTCGAATAGTCATTGAAACTCTGGATGCTGATTACGAAGATGTAGTTTCTTTGAATAATCTAAGTGTTATTAATACTATGCGTTGCGGAAAACATGTTAAGAATTGCGCATTACAAAATGTATTTAAAATATATAACTGAGATCGGAAGAGCACA
>NW_012026821.1:205198-205602 GCF_000956235.1 Wasmannia auropunctata | reverse complement strand
TCTTTATTTAAATTCAGAATTTTATCCGTACGATGACTTAAATCTAGACTTTGATAAAAACAGATATGCCATTCTGTTTGATATGTATGCTCGTTTTCGTAAAACTTATTACGGATGCACAAACGATGAAACGCTGTTAACCGTAGGTTTATTTTTAGAGAATGGACCTTTCGTAGTCATTGACTGCACGCGACAAAACGAGTCCGTCAAGAGCGCTACCGTGGATGTGCAAATAGAATTTGACTGTAAAGAAAATGTGCCGGAGAATACTACAGCCTATTGTCTTATCTTACACGATCGCGTGATTGAATATTGCCCATTATCCAACGTTGTGCGCAAAATCACATAAATTGTCACGTCTGCGAATATTCTCATCCGAGATAAAAATTGTAACATTTCACGAT
>NW_012026821.1:204006-205178 GCF_000956235.1 Wasmannia auropunctata | reverse complement strand
TTACCTGGTCGCGAACGAATAAGATTTCTATACAGTTGGGAACGATGGCGATAGAATAGGTTCAATAGACGGTTCGACAGGCTGTTTTTTTGGACAGACAGGTGGTTCGACATGCGGTTCGATTGAACAGACAAACAGTTTGACAGACGGTTCGATTGAACAGACAGGCAGTTAGGCGGTTCGATTGAACAGACAGACAGATTGATAGATTAGCGGTATCGGTTCGACTGACGGTTCAATAGAACAGGGGTATTGGTTTGATAGAACAGTGGTATCAGTTTGATAGAACAGGGGTATCGGTTCGATTGGCGGTATGATGATGGTTTCATATTACGCGTCTTCGTGACTTTGCCATGACATTGAGATGCGGCGAATGCTGACACGGTCATTTTTTATCTTGACTCAAATAATATATCTAACTAATGCAGGTTGCGAAAGAAATATAAATTTTCTATGTAGTTGGACTAATAGCTGTTTGATAGAACAAACGGGTGGTTTGACAGGCTGTTCGATTGGACAGACAGGCAGTTCGACAGGCGGTTTGACAGGCAGTTTGACAGGCGGTTCGATTGACCAGATCAGCTGTATCGGATCGGCGGTATCGGATCGATTGGCGGTTCCGTAAAAGCGTTTATATATTTGAGACTGTTAGCGATTTCATTTATATTCTTTATAGCCGCTATCATTTCAGAGAAGCGTGTGTGTGATATAATGTATATATATCAATATCATCCTCACGGCATTACCAGGTAGGAGAGATAATTATTTCTATGGCTTGCATTTTTACTCGCGGGTTCCCGTGGAGCCCTTGAGTCAGTCGACGTTGTGCAGTTGTGACAGTCATTTTTCAATAATTGAACATGAAGTGCATAAATTGCGAGGAGCATTTCGCGCCAAGTACCTGCGACATGTGCAGTCGCAGGTACTGGTTGCGCGTAGGAAGGCGGCTTGCCGCCTCCCCGTATGAAGATCCATTTTTGCGAGCCCTCGCGAGGGCTCAGACGCCTCCGAGGGAGGAGGGCCCGCAGGCGAGGGCGAGAACGCCTCCGCGGAGCCTGCAGACGAGGGTCAGGAGCGCGCAGGTACCGGTGAGCCCACGACAGGAAGCGCCGCTGCGAGTTATTTTGAATGTGTCCACCGGCATGAGGACAGTTTGTTATTACAACTAACGT
>NW_012026821.1:202153-203101 GCF_000956235.1 Wasmannia auropunctata | reverse complement strand
CCCCCCGCGGACCCCCTGCCCCTCACCCCCCTTCGTAGCCCCATGGAGTAGAACCGGCCTATTACATCTACTACTTGTACCTATTTTAATTGTGTTATTGAAAATTGCAATTGTTCATTTAATGTATGGAATTCATTTCGGAAGCATTTACGGAATAAGCATGATGTACCTCATCACTTTGACGAATGTAATGAACTTAGGCAGATAGATTCCGTAAATCATTCTTACAATGTGAATGAAACTTCTCATTCAGATATAGTCAATGAGACGGAATTATTTGACATATCACCTGATTTTCAAGACTTATTGAAAGAACATGCTAATATCCTTGTTTCTAAAATTTATGCAAAACCAGGTTTTCCATGTAACCAAGTTGATTCAGTAATCGAAGATTTTTCTTGCTTTCTTGGTGGAAGTTTCTTCACAATTTTAAAGCAAAAAGGAATAGATACACTCAAAAATTGTCATGCCGAAGTCGAAGCTATTAGCGACATTAAAAAAATGTTTGAATCTTTGAGTAACCCATTTAATCTTTTATTTACCGAGTACAAGCGCATGATGTATTTCCAGTCTATAGGTTCTTACATCCCTCTTGAAAGTTACTGTATTGATTTTCGTATAGAAAAAAAAGACAAAAGAAGGCGTAAAACCACAAATGACACAAGTAAATGGACAGTGCATTTCACTTTGACGAGTTTTACAGAAATTTTTTGAACTCCCAGATGCTTTTAATAGTACAACACAATATATGCTGAAACTTCAATCAGAGTCGGATATAATTTACAATTTTGTACAATGTAACAGATGGAAAGATGTAATTACTAAATATTGTTAAGATTATCTTTCCTGAACGGCTTCAGGAGAATCCAGCAACGGGAGAGGATGTCCCAAAAACAATTATTCCGTTATAAAGAACAAACACCGTTTTATTATAATAACACTTGACAA
>NW_012026821.1:194557-202133 GCF_000956235.1 Wasmannia auropunctata | reverse complement strand
CCGGTATATGAGAACGCAATCAAAACGAGTACGGTATTACAATAAAGAATGTCGCTCGGCACAACGCGAGTACCGAGTTCGTACAACGACAAGCGCGACCAATAACCTTGATCATAGGCTCTCACGTCAGACACGCATACGGAGACGAAAAACGAACAATCAGTTACTTAAGCCGATACGCGACAGAATCGCGCGCAATATTACCATACGATACGACTCGCGATCTCGAGTACTCGTGCACTTACGTTAACGCTCGCGCACTCGTACCCGAGGGCTTTGCGGCGCACTCGCAATGACGATCTCCGGGTGGCTCGATACGCGATACGCGGCACTTCCGGTAGCTCACGGCAAGATTCGGTAGGGAAACCTCGCACTTGAGGACGAAAGCCAAAAACCTGTAACAACTCCCGTAATTTCGTCGCACGAAATAGCTTGTCGGGAACGGACGGCGAAATTGGCTCAGGGCGGAGAGGGAAGAGCAATTAATAAAAGACGGATTTTGTATAACAATTAAAGAGCTAGTTTATTTAACGTTTTTACGGAGTGCATGGATCTATACAAGTTCGGTACGCGCGGATGGACGTTATGTACATGTATTTACAAGTTTGCGCGAGCGCTGAGTAGTGCCCATCGGTTGTTCACGTGTCGGCGCGTGACGTCGGTGGGCGCACGGTGAGCGCAGTAGGCAGGGAGCGGCGCGGCGCGTGAGACGAGTGTCCCCGGTGAGCGCAGGGTGCGGTGAAGAGAGCGCGTGGCGCGAGCCGTTTCTGAGAATCGGTGATCCCGTGTTTGTCTAGGGAATCCGCCGCTGAGGTGTTTCTCAGCTGGGAGTGAGAACTCTCTCAATCCCCTGAATTCGGCGGTCCCGGAGGAAGGAGTCGGAGACAGTTTGCCGAGATATACTTGGCTGAGGCCGAGAACCCTCTCGACCCCGGTGCTGACTGTCCCGAGGAAGGATTCGGAGCAGGTGCCTGAGAACTCGAGGCGGAGGCCGAGAACTCTCTCGACCCCGGTTGTTTGAGCTGCTCGCGGTAATGGTGCGGAAGGTCTTCTGGCGGACTGGCGGGTAGCGAGTCGAGCGAGAAGTGAATTCGTCGGAAATTCTCCCGGCTTTTATACCCGCTCGGGCGCATGTTCGGACTTTTTCGCGTCTCGTCGGTAATCTTCGGGGGGTTCGTAAAAAGGGAGTGCTCGGCGGGGTGAGTTTCCCAGGTGCTTCGCTGGGTGGCACAAAAGATAACCCGGGCGCACTGCGCCCAGTTCCTGCTGGGTTTCATATGCAGGAACGATGCGTTCTTTAAGGGGGTGCATCGTTACAAGCCAAAGACTACGAAGTACGCGTCGCCAAACGGGCGCGTGCAACGATACTCGAACACGAAAATAGCGTTTCTGTCCGCAGAGTGCGAGCTGGATCCTCGACCTGCCCGCGGCTTTACACGTGAACAGAAGGTCACCTCACCGGCATGATCTCCTTGTTCCTGGCGGAGTTCTCCGGGCCAGCAGCTACTCGTCTCTCTCTCTCTCTCTATCTCTCTCTCAATGGCGCTCGCTCGCACGGTCTCTCGCTCGCTAGATCGTCCGCTCGCTCGAGGGGGTTGCACGCAAAAGCGGCGTAGATCGCGTTCGGTACGCGATTGATGCCCGCACCGTCAGCCCGGGGGTGCGCAACGTAGCGGCGCAAACGGTCGCGACCAAGTACGGCGCCGCGGGGGTCCTGTCGTGGCACGGGCGTAATTAGGCGAACTCTTCATGCGGGCGTCTCGCGCCCTCGCGAGGTCGCCCTATTTCCGGGATGTGGCGGCGTGGCATCGGATGGGCGCGTTTTTCACCCTTGAATCCGGGACGAGTTTGCTATCTCGCCCCGGCAGCTCTCGGCGATGACCCCGGGCCCTGAGGAAATCGCCGGCCATATCGCCTTTCGCGGGCCTCAGCTCCTGCGCCCGCCTTCCCGGCCGCGCCCTTGGTGGCTCTCATATCCCTGCGCGTGGTCACGCGCTCCGCGTGTGCGCGCTCTGTCACCTGATCGCCGCGTGCCCGGTGCGTGCCCCCTTAGCTCCCGCGCCAGGTCGCCTGTACTCCAAGTCCTTTCCGTGGTCGGTGGCCTGGAATTCTTTCCGCCGTTGGTCCTTGTGTCCGGTGAGGTGCCGCGTTACATACAAGAGGTTCAAAAAGAATTAACAAAAAGCACGCGGTTTAAATTCGGGCCTCCCGGAGATCTCGGTCTCGCTCTTACAACGCGGTCGCCGGCCCGGCCAAAAGGGCACGAACCCGCGCCTTGTGACGGCGGCGGGACGCTGCTCCGCTGCAGCGGACTGCAACGCCACAATATATATATATAAACAGTGCGGTCTATAAGTTCCCGGACTGATTTTTTGCAGCCTCCCCATTGACGCCATTTATCGGACGACTATTGAATTACATAGTGTGAACCTTTTCGAACAGCCATGTTGAGTGGCATAATTTTAACCACAGTTGTTGAAGAGTGCGGACGTTTGATATAGCCTGGTGTTGTGTGTGTGCGTCACACGCAGAGAAAGGATTGGCCAACGCAGCTAAAATATAGCCGTGGCAGCTAATGTGTGTTTTTAAAATATAGGGACAACTAATATTGTTATTAGGCCAAAGCTAAATTTATTAGTTGTTAAAATTTAGGCGCTGCAGCAAAAAATATTTGCTGAAAAAATCAAATAATGTTTAGCTTATTCTATTGAGGAATATCCAACAAAACTTTTAAATTTTTCAGCAAAATCATTTTTTTCTTATGTCACTTCCTTAGCTACTTCTGTATTACTTTTTAAAGGTAAAATATTTGTTGCGGGATACAATTTTATTAGCTAAAATAAAAGCGTATTTTAACAGGAGTAGTTAAGAAAGTGACATAAGGAAAGAATTATTTTGCTGAAAAATTTAAAAGTTTTGCTGAATATTCCTCAATAGAATTAGCTAAACATTATTTAATTTTTTCAGCAAATATTTTTTGCTGCAGCGCCTAAATTTTAACAACTAATAAATTTAGCTTTGGCAATAACAATATTAGTTGTCCCTATATTTTAAAAACACACATTAGCTGCCACGGCTATATTTTAGCTGCGTTGGCCAATTTTTTTTCTGCGTGCGACGCATACGCACAACACCAGGCTATATCAAACGTTCGCACTCTTCAACAACTGTGGCTAAAATTATGCCACTCAACATGGCTGTTCGAAAAGGTTCACACTATGTAATTCAATAGTCATCCGATAAATGGCGTCAATGGAGAGGCTGCAAAAAAATCAGTCCGGGAACTTATGGACCGCACTGTGTATATATATTGTGACGTGACGTTCTTTTTTGGATTGTCCGTCACAAGGGATCTACGGACTCGGCCGCGGGCGGTAGTTTTGAGTCCTGCGTCCTCCCGATTTTCGGAAACGGACGCGGGCCGCGGGACCACATTTGCGTGGCTCTCGCCGCCCGAATACCGAATACCGTTTATAAACCATGGTTTTATAACCATTTTAGAGTTCCGTAGCGATCTTGACTGTTTATTATGCCGTATCGGCGGGTCCCGGAAAAATTGTAGGATTTTACCCGTCTCACCGACGCCGTAGCGACCAAGAGAAGAGGATCCCGAGAACGAGGAAGACACCCCCGAGGAAACAGCGTACGCAGGTCGTATTTTTAGTTAGCGTGCCTTTCCGTAACTCGAGAAATTAGCCGCCGAGCTTCTTTACAGATTCCGGTGCGAGCCAGCTAAGGCGAGGATAAAAGGGATGACCACTCTACGCCCTAGATCGGGCGAGAGATCCCGCAGTCGGAGACATAACAGGAAGGCGCCCCTAAGAATAAGATCTGCTGCCAGGCACAGCCCCTGACGAGGAGGAGTTCCCCAGGACTAGCCACCTGAGCGTGCCACAACGGTAGCGTACTTGGAGGTACCGCCGCCTATGTTTTGAATACCGCGCGCGGGAACACAGGACCCGCGGCGCTACGCACCTCACGCGATTCGCCGAGGTCGCGAGCTCGCACGCCTGCCAATTAGGGGCGCGTAAAGATGTACCACGTGGGGCCCACCGGCCCGGCGAGATCACGGAAGCAACGGAGCCCAGCACTTGTGCTGTGGTTGCGAGTTCGGAAGGACGCAGGACGAAGTCACGTATACGAGCGATACCTTGCGCTGCAGGAAAAGCGAGCTGCCGTTCCCGTTGACGAGGAGTTCTTAGTGAGACGAGTGTATTGATGTAAAGTCGTCGATTTTTGTGTGTCTGACGGGTCGCGGGAAGTGCGCGTTAATAATTATCGTTTCCGTGTGTGACAGAGCCGCTAAAACTTCCGTATATTCCGGCGCCCCGTCTGACCTCGTGTGTCGAGATTTCTTGCAGGACCGTCGCGCTACGCGTCCGCCGAGCGCCACAGCCAAGTCAGTAATTGTAGAGTAATATTTCCGTAATTGTGTGTGCGTGTGATAATTCGCGTTTCCGAAGAGGCCTTACGCCACCAAAACGGAGTTCGGGAGAATTTCCGGGATCACGGGGTCCCGCGGGACTTATTCGTCACATATTTTCGATCCGTCTTGCGTCGATCACGTTTGTCCGTGTACGCCGAGCGCTCCGCGCCGGCGTACTAGCGAATATCACGCCCGCACTGCATGATTTCCAATTCCGCATGTCACGCGGATGCGAAGGCAATGTAAGTAATGATCTCGTACCACCGAAGAGAAGTGGGTCTTGATTTTCCGTTTGTCCGAGACACGATCCCGTAGTACGATCGTAGAGTACGCGAATTACGAGTCTCCGTCAATTTTGTGTGCAATCAGTATTGCTTCGCGTTTAGAGTGTTCTTATATCTTATCGTGTATTGTTCATGCTACCAAACTGTAACCCTTGCTCGTTAAATATACCTGTTATTTTCATTGTTATTAATCGCTGCTATTTCTTCCAGAATATTCTCGCTCGAGCCTTGACCGCTTTCTCTCGAGCCACCCTCTCTACCATTACCGTAGCTGAGCGGCCGGTTATCGCCGTCTTTGTCCGACCGTCGTACCGAATTCGCATCTAATTGCGTGATTATAGATTTCTTCTCGAGTCATTATTTTTCCGACTAACGAAATTTCCGATTAGAGCGGCACTCTCTATAACGTGCCTGGCGCCCAATTCTTCCCGTTTTCGATAGGCGAGATGCCTGAGTGACGATTCATCGCGCGTTAGACTTAGTTATACCACAGTATATACAGTAGCGCAACTCTCTGTCGGCACCTTTGATGTCAGTGTTGGCCAAAACAAAGTGCGCATGCGCGAAATGAGTAAGTTCCCCAGTAACGCCATCTGAGGTTTTGTCTCACTTGCTCTTTAATTCTTTTGTCCGCTCTCTTTCTAGCTCATCTCATCTATTTAATAACATCAAATTAATCTAAGATGTAATAAAAATGAAAGAAATAAATTTATTGTAATGTATTGCAAAATAATTATGTAAACTAGAAAATGAGATATAAAATGTTATACAGGGTCATTGAAAAGTATCGGACCTACCTAATATCTTCAGTTAGAATGCAATTTGGAGAAAATGTCCAATAGCAAAGTTGTATGGTTTCAAGCAAGGAGTAAGATGATGATCTTGACCATGTCCTTTAAGGTCATTTCAAGGTCAACCTTATTATTTTAAATGGAACCCCCTACATTTTATTGCATATTCTTATAGCTTATCTCGAAAGCTTTCCAAAACACTATAATAAAACATTTTTACATTAAGTACTTTTTGAGTTATAAAGGTTTGAAATTAACAATTTGTTAAGTGGTGTGTGAATCCGGCCAGTTAAGGCAAGAGTGGCGTGTGGATCCGGACAGTTAAGGCAAGAGTGGCGTATGGGTCCGGCCAGTTAAGGCAAGAGTGGCGTGTGGGTCCGGCCAGTTAAGGCAAGAGTGGCGTGTGGGTCTGGCCAGTTAAGACAAGAGTGGCGTGTGGGTCTGGCCAGTTAAGGCGAATTTCATTCCGATTGGTCAGCTTACGCAAAATATTCAATTGTATCAAACAATTCACAACAAATGTTCAAATTGTTGCTCTTCAACAGCCTGGCAATGTGCCAATCTGTTATAAACAGCTGAAACCATATTCCGGTACGTTTCCGGCGATATTAGTTCTATCTCTCGAGTTATTCTCCCTCTTAAATCATCTAAATTTTGAGGCTTGGTGGCATAAACTTTACTTTTCAAGTAACCCCACAAAAAAAAGTCAAGTGGAGTCAAGTCCAGAGACCGAGGTGGCCACTCAATATGACCCCTTCGCCCTATCCACCTGTCCTGAAAGGCCTCATTCAAATATTGACGGACAATGACACCATAATGAGGTGGAGCTCCATCCTGTTGGAAATAAATTTCATCCATATTTCCACCAGCTATGTCTCGAATAGTTAGAACAATTTGTTCGCAAAGCATGACTGTGTATACCTGTGCTGTCAAATTGCCTTCAATGAAGAAAGGGCCAACTGGTCTACCATTAAGAATACCAGCCCATACGTTAACTTTTTATGGATATTGGGTATGATTGTCTCTTTTCCAGTGAGGATTAACGTCACTCCAGTACCTACAATTGTGTCTATTTACATTTCCAGTCAGTTCAAATGTTGCCTCATCAGAGAAAACAATATTATTAAGTAATAGAGGATCGTCGACAATCATCTCCATCATAAGATCACAAAATTCGATGCGTCTATCAAAATCGTCTTCGGACAACTCTTGGCACAAATGGAGTTTGTATGGATGCCATTTATTCAATTTCAAAATTTTACTGACAGATGCATGACCGATTTCGTGTTCTTGTGCAACGCGATTGATGGAAATATATGGATTTTCAACGAAAGACTGTAAAACATCTAATGCCTTATCATTATTTGTTGCTGTTTTACGTCTACCAGATCTTGAGCGGCTTTTAACGCTACCAATGTCCTCGAAACGTTGAATAGTACGGATTAGTACTTTTAGAGATCCTATTATTTTCATTCAGAAAATTTTCATTAAATAATCGCATTACTGTTTTATACCTTCTTTGTTGACCTCCCCATTCTCGCATCATTAACAGTGTTATTCGATCTTTTTCAGAAAGCTCCGCCATTCTTAATTAGAGCAAAGAAGAATTAATCAGGTAAGTGATAGGAAATTGATCTAAATAATTAAGTAGAGAAAAATACTAATTATTAAGTGTTGGTCCAACTATTGATTTGTTTATTTCACCTGCATTAGCAAAAAGCTCGTTGAACAACTGAAAATCTAATAGATCAATTAATAATATTTATGAAAAATTTCTGGGCTATTGGAAACAAAATGAAGATGTTTGAGACAATCAATTGAAGCGCAATGGCTTCTTTTGTTACAGAAACAAATTTTTGAGGCTGTTTGTTTTCGTCCACGAGGTAACTGCTGCTCGCTAAGAAGAAGACAGCACTGCATCAAAGATTAAAATCAGTGATCCGTATTGTTTGCTCAAGTGCTTGTACATTGGTGCCTGCGAGAGTGAGAGAATAAAGATCGGCCCCGCCAACGCTTTCGGGCAGATTCCCGCTAACGCCTTCGGACATCATGCATTCGAGCAACTTCTGGCGATC
>NW_012026821.1:190589-194537 GCF_000956235.1 Wasmannia auropunctata | reverse complement strand
GTGCTCGGCGGCACGTCACTCGCGAGACGCAAAATTACTGCAATAGCGCGAACGACACTCTCGCGCGCGACAATACTTTAGAATCCATGGATGAACGCCACTCCCAAGGTCGATCGCACGAGGGCCGGCCGGCTCTACCTAACGGCGGAGGCGCAGGGCGAAACTAAGGGCGAGTTAGGCTACGAGCGATAGAATGGTGCGGGGCGGGCGAAAGAATTCGTACTCCAGATTTAATAATAATAACACTGTTTAATACCCGCTTGGCAAGGCGGTAAAAAACAGCCGGAAACAAAACAACAGTTCGGTAATAGCAAAAAAAATTAACAGAAAAGACTGATTTGGCGTTATTAAACGCGAGTAATCCGGCGTCAAGATTGTTAAGATTATCTTTCCTGAACGGTTTTAGGAGAATCCAGCAACGGGAGAGGATGTCCCAAAAACAATTATTCCGTTATAAAGAACAAACACCGTTTTATTATAATAACACTTGACAAAACTGAGTAAACCAAAATTGCGCGTAACGTAAAAAGACAAGAGTGCGGCAGCGCGGAGCGTAGGGCAGTCAGTGAGACGAGATAAAGGAAGTTACAGTAACGGAAATCCTCGCTTAGGGCCGCGCTCGCATCGCAACATTAGGGCGCGTACATAACATTGTGCTTTTACTGCCTTAAGGAATATATATACTTTGCGAAACATAAAATAAAGAAATAGACAAGCAGAATCTAATACTCAATAAATATTATAACAATCTGATATTGTATTCCCACTTCTTGTTTATTACGGTGATTTCGAACCCAATAACCCTCTCGGACCGCATTGCGAAAAGATAGGTGCAGTATATATAACAATACCGTGTCTACCTCCAGAGTGCCAATCCAAGCTCGACAATATTTTTGTAGCTCTTTTGTTTTATGCTAATGACAGAAAACAGTATGGTAACAAGAAAACATTTGCTCCTTTAATTACTGAACTTATACATTTAGAATCAGAAGGAATAATTCTAAATTTAATGGAAGGGGAAAAGAGAGTTTATTTTGCTACTGGCCTTTTTACTGGAGACAATCTTGGTATCCATTCATTGTGCGGGTTTGTTGAAAGCTTTTCTGCTAATTTAATGTGTCGGTTTTGTAAAGCATCAAAATTTTTGACTGAAACGCAATGCGTTGAAGATCCAACTCTAGTAAGAAGTTCAGCGAGCTACTACAATGACTTAGCCTCAGAAAATCCAAGGTTGACCGGAATCAAAGAGGAATGCATTTTTAATAATATACCTTCAGTGGATATTATTGAAATGCCTTTCGTAGATAGTATGCATGATTGCTTAGAAGGAGTGGGGCATTATTCAATGATTCCTATTTTTAAACATTTTGTTCAATTAGACCCCTTATTTTTAGAAATGCTTAACTACAGAATGTATATGTTTGATTATGGTTCTTATGATGGTTTAAACAAACCACCTTGCATAACTCCTGAAATGTTAAACAAAAATAAACTGAAAATGACAGCAAGTGAAATGGTGTTATTTGTGCGTTTGTTTGGGATGTTTGTTGGTGATGTAATCAGTGAAAATGATAAATTTTGGGAATTGTACCTTTTGTTACATGATATTTTCAATATCATTCAAGCAAAAAAACTTCCATCAGACATTGGTAATGTTCTACAAGTTTAGTAAAAGAACACAATGAGTTATATCTTACAATCACTGTTAGATGTACGCTGGAATGTATTATGCTTAGAACTAGTCGAGGACAAAAAAAGGTACGGGTAACGGACTGTACAAAAAATGCTAATGGCGGACAGAACAAGAGGAGAGAATCACGTTACTTTTATATATTTACTATAATGCCTTTAAATAATAACAACAGCAACAGCGATAAAGTTATATGAAACGTATAAACAATGAAAGGAAAAGAATAATAAAATGAGTGGCGGTTATCTGGTGGAGAATCCGGTGTATTCTGCGGGGGACTGTAAGTCCGGTCGGCCGCCGTGAGATCCTTGTGACGTGTAGGTGTGGGTGTCGTCTATGTATCTCGTGACGTGTAGGTGTGGGTGTCGTCTATGTATCTCGCTCTCTGTCTTTCTCGTGTCGCTCGTAATAGGCATGGAAGTCCGCAATCGCAGGTGACGCTAAGTTCGGCCGTGGTGGTGAATCTGCGTCGAGTAGAAAACCGTTTGCGATGGGCTAAGAGCCCCCGAGGTACAGGCTAGCTATGGGCTAAGAGCCCCCGAGGTACAGGCTAGCTATGGGCTAAGAGCCCCCGATGTATGCGTGAGCGTGCGTGTCCGTGCGCTTCTAGAACGTGGTAAGAAACGCAACGGGTTGCAATGTGCTACTAGCACCCGACTTGCTCGCCGAGCTCTCTTAGCTCGGCTGTATGTTTGATGTGCTGAAAGCACCCGAATCGATCGTACGACCACTGTTAACAGATTTGAATGTGCTGAAAGCACCCACTACAACTTGATCGCGAATCAAGCTCGTATGCGTAAAGCAACAACGTAATGGCCGCGTGGGGCCGAAAATGTACGTGCACGTCACTCGACTGTATACAAGACAATGCCGGAAAGGGCCGAGCGTTGCGCTCGCAGTAGTGCCGGACGCGCGTAGTAATACATTGCGTAAGAGGCGCGCGCTGTCTAGTCGACTTACGTCATCATCCGAAAAGCGGTGCTTTTTGAACAATCACTAACGAACGATTAAAACCTAAGCATCATTTTCTTTTGTATTACTCTATGATATTTAATTATTTGAGGCCATTTGCAAATGTGTCTTGTATGCGTTTTGAAGCCATGCATAAACGGTTGAAAGCATATTGTACAGCATCTCTATCAAGGAAAAATCTCCTTTTGTCTCTTGCCACAAAATTTCAATTGACTTTGTGTTACAGATTCATATTAAAATCCAGTATTCTTCCTCCTCTTATAACCGGTCCAGGAGACATTGTAGACCTTTCTGAACTTCCTCAATATTCATTTTTTAAGTCCTTGCTTCCAGAGTCTCTTAAAATGAGTTCTAAACATTTTTGTATAAAATGGATAGAATGGAAAAATTTTCAATACAAGCATGGATTTGCTCTTATTGTAGGGGTAGATGTTTCTGGAGACTTATATTTTGCACTTATAAAAGCTATTTTGTTACATGAAAGTGAACCTTTGTTCATATGCTCACCTATGATTAATATAGGAATAAATCTTCATGTCAGAGAATATGAAATTGAATGTGATAAAGATGATAAGTGGTTTTGCATTAAAGCTAGTCAACTTACTGATTATCAGCCACTTTATGTATACAAAATGGCAAATGGCGAGCAATACATTGTTTTAAAATATTTTCTATAAATTTATTGATAGAAATATGGAAATAAATGGAAAATAACCTACATTGTAAATGTTTTTTTAAATATTTAATTAAAACCATATTATCAGTAATATATATTTGTATGTTCTGTTTCCTATACCATTTTCACAGTTTACCAGCATTTAAAGTGTTTTGCAGCAGTTTAAGTTAAATTCTTTATTTCACAAAGTTTCTCTCAAGCTACATTAACTTTTTATTATTTTTATTAAAAAATGGAAATTCAAATAGCATCAAATAGCCACTATTCGATACTATTTAAATTTTCATTTTTAATGAAAATAATATAAAGTTAATTAGCTTGAGAGGAACTCTGTGAAATAAAGAATTTAATAAACACGCCTTATACAGGGTGTCCGGTAATAACCGCCCAAAATCTTGTGGGCTGATAGAGCAGATTAAACTGAATCGAAAAGTTCTCTACCATTTTGCAAAATTCGCAATTGTTAACGAGATATTAATTTTTGATGATTGGCAAATAAGCGCGTATCCGTCCGGCCCACCGCTGAATACCAGCGGTGGGACGGTCATATCTCATCGCTAGACTCTATCCCTACGCGCCTAGCAGCGCGGCGAGATACGACTGGCACGAC
>NW_012026821.1:188991-190390 GCF_000956235.1 Wasmannia auropunctata | reverse complement strand
TTATAGCTAAATTTTGTGTATTAGGTTGCTAAACTTGTTCAACTAAATAATTTAAGTGTCAGAGCTAAGATATTAGCAGTCCATATTTTACGACGATAATTTAGTTACCGCAGTTTTTAGTTACGGCAGCTACTTTTTTTTTCCGTGTACCATTTTGCAAAATTCGCAATTGTTAACGAGATATTAATTTTTGATGATTGGCAAATAAGCGCGTATCCGTCCGGCCCACCGCTGAATACCAGCGGTGGGACGGTCATATCTCGTCGCTAGACTCTATCCCTACGCGCCTAGCAGCGCGGCGAGATACGACTGGCACGACCGCCTCACCGCTGATATTCAGCGGTGGGCCGGACGGATACGCGCTTATTTGCCAATCTTCAAAAATTAATATCTCGTTAACGATTGTAAATTTTGCAAAATGGTAGAGGACTTTCCGATTTAGTTTAATCTGTTCTACCAGCCCACGAGATTTTGGGCGGTTATTACCGGACACCATGTATATACAACAGAGTTTTGACTGTGAAATTCTGGACCTCAGGATTGCTTCGCTCCTTTAGCAAAATTAATAGTTAAGGCAGCAAAATTCGTGTGCAATTAACAGCAAAGATTATACAATCACAGCTAAAAATTTGAGCACCCATAATAAAATTATTTAGTTCTACAGCAAAGGATAAAGTAGCATTTAGCTACGCGTCGTGTGTCTGTAGTAGCAAAAATTTGTTGCTACAGTACCTAAGTGCAAGCAGCTAATAAATTTAGCTTCGGCAACAACAGCATTAGCTGTCCCTATTTCAAAGAAACATTTTAGCTACGACAGCTATATATTAGCTCCTGTTGCTAATCCTTTTTTTCCGTGTGCAATTGTACCAGTAGGCCAATTGTCTGAAGATGCACAAGAAGCAAATCATAAATGTTTCAGAAATTATAGAGAACATCATTCTCGAAAAATGTCTCGAAAATCGAATAATGAAGATATATTTAGAAATCTATTAATTGCTTCAGATCCTATTATCTCACTTTTGAGACAAATTGTCAAACGTAAGAAAAAAGAGTTATGCAATGATGCCAAAGATTTATTACTTAGTGGTGATGAATCAGATTACCATGAATAATCAATAAATATGTTCATAAAATTATGCAATTGCATGTACTTTTTAAAGAGTAACTGTTTTATTATCCATTTACCTTGTTCTGTATATTTTATATACAGGGTGTCCCAGAACTGGCGTACCGCCAGAAACCAGCGTATTCTCCGTGAAATTCTAAGACAGAAAGTTCTTTACCAAAACGCGATCCGATGAATAGAATTTGAACGGTAAGCTATTGAAGTTCACGAATGGGCGCGCGTAGAATTCGCGCGGTCAGGCACGTCCGAGACTGGCGCGAGGCACTTCAGACA
>NW_012026821.1:187756-188971 GCF_000956235.1 Wasmannia auropunctata | reverse complement strand
TATTTTTGACTAATTAATTAAATTAAATGCAAAACAGAGTAATAAAAAACACGGTTATGACACGAGCAAGTGTCTGAAGTATATCGCGCCAGTCTCGGTCGTGCCGATCCTGACCGCGCGAATTCCACGCGCGCCCATTTGTGAACTTCAATAGCTTACCGTTCAAATTCTATTCATCGGATCGCGTTTTGGTAACGAACTTTCTGTCTTAGAATTTCACGGAGAATACGCTGGTTTCTGGCAGTACGCTTCTGTTACGTTCACTGTACAGTTCTGGGACACCCTGCATAAAAGTATTAAGGAATAGTTATAAAAAATAAATAATTTAACGAAATTTTTTTAATGTTAAAAAGAGATATTTTATATTTTATTTAAAAATGAAATGTTCTGTATATTATTTTTATAATTATATCGATTTTTCATTTATGCACTTGAAACAACAATTCATGTCAAATTTCAAGGTATTTATTAGAAAATATTGATACTTTGCGTCGATAACTGAAAAAAAGGTATTTAGCTCAAAGCGTGTATTCTTTCTTCTACATTACGTCAGAAATAATATTAAACTTAAATTATATTGTGAACTCATGTGTGTCATATTAACTTCTTATTATAAGACCATCACTCGGGCCATCATTATAAATCAAATTAATCTTGTATTTTTATTTTTTGATTAAAAAATGTTATTTATTAATTATTGCTTAATTTTTAATTTTTAGTTAGATGATTTTGATTTTATACATTTAAAGTACATTAATTGTACATTATTTATATTAAATTTCAAGTCAATTTATTAAAAAATGTAGAAGTTAGAAACATACGACCGAAAAATCATACATTTACCTCACTGTGCGCCGTGTTTGCTTACCGCTTCGCTCGGCGACGCGGAATGTATAAAACTGCATAGTGGGCCCACTAACATCCCTGCCGCAAATTCCCATAAGTATTCCATATGGGACCATGAAGGTCCAGTGAAGGACCATGAAGGTTCCATGAAGGACCATAAAGGTCCTGTGAAGGACCATAAAGGTCCTGTGAAGGACCATGAAGGTTCTACGTAAGATCGTAACAGTCCCATATAAAAATGTATACATATAGGTAACACACATAGGGCAAGAATGATAATACATAGGATTCATATAGGACAGTATGAATTCGGCATCGGTATGAGATGGGTATGAATATGGTTGATCGGAAGAGCACACGTCTGAACTC
>NW_012026821.1:187249-187706 GCF_000956235.1 Wasmannia auropunctata | reverse complement strand
GCGAACAATAGCCGTCGAGGACAATGAAAAGAATTAGTTTTTCTTTAAAAGGAATCGGAAAATAAGCAAGCTCCAGGGACTTCTCATAAATAGAACTTTTTTGTCTTTAGACCACCCGCCGCGGTAGCCTCCAAAAATTTCTCATTCTCTGCAACCTTCGCTTGGGTAGCTACGGGGGCCCAGTCAAAACGCTTGGGCTGCTACGGGGGCCCAATCAAAACGCTTGGGCTGCTAAGGGGGGCCAATCAAATTGCTCCGCTTGACAAAATAATTTCCCTCCCACTCAAGCGTCAGCCAATCAGAGCAAGACCTAGCAACGTCTAGGCCCTTCCTCCTCCCACGCGTCTGGGACCACCCGCTGACCCCGCCAGGGGGGGCTAGAGGGGGTTTGTTTTGGCGCCGCCGGGGAGAGTGGTGGGGGTTTGTTTTGACGCCCCATAGCTGCCCATATACTACT
>NW_012026821.1:186343-187229 GCF_000956235.1 Wasmannia auropunctata | reverse complement strand
TTTAGGGAGAGCTATTCATCGCTGTTGAAAACTTTAAATTTTGATGATACAAAAGATAATTTTGTAAAGAATAAGTATATGAAGACGAATCAACAAATTCAGAGATGTTTGGTGAAAAATCAGATAGCGAATAAGTTTGTATCACATTATTTTACTTTCAGTTAAAAATTTTTATTTTAAGAAAAGAGAATTTTATTTAAATACATTTTTTTTGTTTAACTACATTCAGAAAATACTTTTAGAAAATACTTTTTCTATGTTCTTTTCTTTTTATGTTACTTTTATGTTCTACTTTTTATGTACAATTATGTATGCGTTCTATTTAACGATAAAAGTTGACACAAATGTCATTCTGTCTTTTTTCAACATCTAAAATTGACGACAAAGATAGAATGACGCTTGTGTCAACTTAATTGTGTCGCTAAACATACTATATTATATATGTGTTTTCTACAATTATGTAGTTTATGTTCTGTCAAATTATATTGTCTACGTTCTTTACAATTATGTAGTTTATGTTTTGCATAATCTATAAGTTTATATAAATTTAATAAATATATTTAGTACATATACATATATGTTAGCAGACCTTTCTTTTATTTTCTTAAATATTTTAGCGTTGTTAGCGTATAATAATGTAATAAAAAATTTCTAAGATTTTTTTATATGAACTTAAAAATTTTTTTGTTAAGACAATAATTCGAAACATTTCAAATATTTTTCAGATTTTTTCAGATTAACATACACGGTAAAAAATTATAAAGTTTAACAACTCGAAATAAGATAAATCAACTCAATCTCAGAAACAAATATGGTGAACTAACTGTCCGCTTGTTTCAAGAAAAATTTTAACATTTGATTTTTTAACATCTTGCTTAACCAAGAT
>NW_012026821.1:185440-186293 GCF_000956235.1 Wasmannia auropunctata | reverse complement strand
CAGCCCGCTCAGAGATGTGTATAAGAGACAGCTTCACAATCACTGACGATTAATTATCCGTCCACTGAAAAATCACACGAAGAAAGAAACACACGGCGATTTATTAACACGCGACCCATTCACTCGACGATAGCAAGCAGTCGACTTTAATACCGAATGTATTAAGTAGTTAATAATTATCAATCCGTGTCGATTAGATATTCGTCGATTGAAAACTCAGTCGAGGGAATAAACACGCGCACTATTTACTAACCCACGACGATTTACTGACACACGAGGCGTTCGCTAGACGATAGCAAGCAGTCGACTGACTTTGTTGGTTACGTTTGCAGCGCTGTCGAAACGCGAACATGTGATTAGTTGAAATAGGGTCACTGCACCAGTTGCTGAACAGTCACCAATAAATGACTATTTAAAAAATATATTAAAATAATAAAACTTCAGAATAATAAATTGTAAATTAATTGAATTTTTTTTATCTAATTTTTATTCAGGTTTGATTAAAACATTACTTTTTATTTAAAGATGTAATAATATTAAGTAAAACTGGAAAATATATACCTTACTTCAAGAATGTACCTATAACAGAATTTTACTAAAAGCAAAATTGAATGTACATACTAAAAGAAAAAATTTTTATATTTAATATTTATTATCAAGGAACTTAAAATTGATTGTTTTAGAATGGCATAATACTAAAATTTTATTTATTGTTTATTTGTTTTTATTTATATTTTCTGTAGGTCAAATATTGGTGTACTCTTTTCTTGTTTGTACCAATAAACACTATATCAGTCATTAACTAGCAAACCGAACGCGAAACGGTTGTACCAGTGAACGATCAGTTATGTTC
>NW_012026821.1:181496-183523 GCF_000956235.1 Wasmannia auropunctata | reverse complement strand
TATAATTAATTAGAAAATATAACGTTTGCATAAAAAAAAATTTGACTGTGAGGACGCGAACTCGCATCGAATTCTCGTCGTCCGCGAAGAAAAAGAACACCGCGCGCCTCAGTTTGTTCTGCTACGCCGCTTTCCTGCTTGCCGACTCACGGTTCGGGTACTTACCGAACAGTTGATCGGATGACCAACTTTACTTGCAATTTTCTCAGAAACCAAAGCCCATTCACGCAAACCCTTTTACGGTGTTAGTACACACAACCCACCCTTTCGAATGGGCTATGGCTCATCTCATTTGGTAGTTTACAGTTCGTGCCATCTCCTTGTAAGACGATTTTTCCTTTACAAAAATTTTGTTTATAAATAAAATATTTATAAAACATAAAATACTCGCTTCAAGTTTGCAAATTGTAAAAATAAAAAATTTATTAAAAATAATTAATCAATTAAATCATTTAAATTATTTAAAAAATAATCAAATACTTGTATCCGTTAAAGCCTTAGAACTTAACCGCGCTCTGATTGTGATATTTCAACTAATCACATGTTCGCGTTTCGACAGCGCTGCAAACGTAACCAACAAAGTCAGTCGACTGCTTGCTATCGTCGAGTGAACGCCTCGTATGTCAGTAAATCGTCGTGGGTTAGTAAATAGTGCGCGTGTTTCTTCCCTCGACTGAGTTTTCAATCGACGAATAATTAATCGACACGGATTGATAATTATTAACTACTTAATACATTTGGTATTAAAGTCGACTGCTTGCTATCGTCGAGTGAACGGGTCGCGTGTTAATAAATCGCCGTGTGTTTCTTTCTTCGTGTGATTTTTCAGTGGACGGATAATTAATCGTCAGTGATTGTGAAGTACGTAATAGTACCGATATTAAGTAAATACATTAGAAGATTTCTTGTAATTTCTTCGAACGCATAATTTGTAAGTGAATTGAGTGTGAAATGTTGAAGTGACACGGTTTGTAAAAAAAAAGAATTATCTAATTATTTGATCTGTGTCAGTGATAAATTGTGACGTTTGCATTAAAACTATTGAAAATTTATTAAAATAAACACATTACGTGGAAATCACATGGGAATTAATCTATCTTTTTCGAGAAGTCGACAAATCTTTCAAAAAGTAAGATATTGCGTGCGCGCGCGTGTGTGTGTGTGTGTGTGTGTGTGTGTGTGTGTGAAAGAGAGAGAGAGAGAGAGAGAGAATGTAAACGCATGTTTATGCGCGCGTGTAGTCAGCTGATCGTCGCGACGGTCCCGCGTACCGTCTGCCGGCGGACAGTAAGTTGCGCCGCCCCTGTCTACCATCCGTACGGCGCCCGTAATTTGCTAACTATTTCTCGTTATAATTTGAAAACTAAGCTTCGGATAAAATTTTTGTAAAGGAAAAATCGTCTTAGAATTGAGTCAAGAATACGTCTTTTCAAGGACGAGGGGTTGTTCTGAATCACCCTGTATAATAAGCAAAGAAATATGAAACACTAAAACTCCATTTCTTATCCAAGTTTGGTCCTTGTTTACTCATCCTTGAAACATGAAAAAAAATTTTTTTAAATTAATTAACGATCTTAAATATATATATATATTATTTAGACATGTATATATATGCACGCACCCACACTCACATGTACATATCTGTGTATTATGTGTATATAATATGAATATACAAATGGATATGTGTATATGTTTCATTCGTTTTATTTCATTATTGCACATTATTATATAAGGCAACTCAAAATTATATACATTAAATAATAGATCAATATATATATTTAAACGCCAGTATTATTAACGGCAGTATTAAAACGCAATTGAAAGAATTATAACATAGGTATATTTTGTTAAATTCCAATTCATTAAATATAACGTTACATATATGTATATAATATAATTTCAAAATAAATAAACATGTAAAATAAGCATGTACGTGTAATACTATATTAAAATAGAATATGACAGTAACGAAAAGCGTGCAAATAATCCATAATATAAGAATCAATACAACCAAAAATATGAAAATT
>NW_012026821.1:180821-181415 GCF_000956235.1 Wasmannia auropunctata | reverse complement strand
TCCATTTTTCGACTGAGAGATTGCCCGCCGAGGATCCCGCTGCGGCCGAGTCGAGCTACCGTTCCCGTTACGAGGAGTTTTCGGTGGGACGAACGCACTATTGTAAAGCCGCCGATTTATACTTGTGTCAGACGGGCCGCGAGGAACTCGCGTTCAGACTTGCCGTTCTCGTTTTGTGATTCGGCCATCGCCGATAAAGATTCCGTATATCCCGGCGCCCCGTCTGACTTCGCGTATCAAGAGATTTTGTTACAGGACCGTCGCGCTACGCGCCCGCCGCGCGCCCGCCGAGCGCCACAGCCAAGCCAAATTCATGTAATTGTGTCGTTCCCGTCCTTGTGCGCGTGTGATAATTCGCGTTTTCGAGAGAGCCTTGTGCCCCAGTTGCGGGATTTAGAGAGAGTTTCCGGGATCACGGGATCCCGCGGGACATATTAGTTCCCGAGTTCCGATTTCGTGTGTCGATCACGCTGCCCGTGTACGCCGAGCGCTCCGCGCCGGCGTACCCGCGAATATCACGCCCGCACTGCATGCTTCGTGATTTCGCATGTCACGCGGATGGGCCGGTAATCAGCGAGTCGTACCGCCGAAAGA
>NW_012026821.1:179619-180801 GCF_000956235.1 Wasmannia auropunctata | reverse complement strand
GAGAATGTAAACGCATTTTATGCGCGCGTGTAGTCAGCTGATCGTCGCGACGGTCCCGCGTACCGCCTGCCGGCGGACAGTAAGTTGCGCCGCCCCTGCCTACCATCCGTATGCGGCCCGTAATTTGCTAACTATTTCTCGTTATAATTTGAAAACTAAGTTTCGGACAAAATTTTTATAAAAGAAAAATCGTCTTAGAATTGAGTTACAAATACGTCTTTTCAAGGACGAGGGGTTGTTCTGAATCACCCTGTATACATTTGAGTTTTTTTTTCTTATGTGAATATTATTTGTGAGTATCATTGTGTGATTTTAAATTATTTAGGCCTTTCTTATGATTTATCACGGTGTTTTTCTTGTATGTATATAATGAATTGATATGAAGGATTTTAATTTGCTTAGGATATGTGAGTTGTGGATTAGTCGATTAGTAATCGAACATATATTGTTAAAATTGTGTATTTATTAGTCCTTTTTCCTGTATACAAGGTTAAGTTGGTTATGTGTTCAGCGAGTTATTGAAAATTCAATAGCGCAATATCGCTTTTCGCAGGTTTCATACTTAATTGCTATAAGTTGAACATGTAAAATTATATTTTAAGCTGATAGTCGCATAATAGGTTATATAATAAGATGTATTTTTGTGTATACGCATATCGCTCTTGTGTATGTAACATATAAGGTAAATGCTGTGACGGGACGTCCCTTTTTTGGACCGTCCGTCACAAGGGATCTACGGACCCGACCGCGGGCGGTAGTTTCGAGTCCTGCGTCCTTCCGATTTTCGGAGGCGGACGCGTGGCGCGGGCCGCGGGGCTACGTTTGCGTGGCTCCCGCGCCCGAATACCGAAGTACCGATTGTAACCTTTTTAGTTCCGTAGCGATCTCGATTAAATTAACTTAGCGTATCGGCGGCTCCCGGAGACTTTGTAATATTTCGCCCGTCTCACCGACGTCCCAGCGGCCACAAGAGGAGGACCACCAGGACGGAGAGGCTACATGTACAGGTCGTATTTGAGTCCGCGTTCCCTTACCAATTTTGAGAGCAACTAAGCTGCCGAGCTTCCATTCCAGGTTCCGGTGCGAGTCAGATGCGGCGAGGGCGGAGGGGATGGCCACTCTACGCCCCCAGATCGGGCGAGAGACCCCGTAGTCGGCAACGCGACAGGGCGCCCCGGAGAA
>NW_012026821.1:179078-179486 GCF_000956235.1 Wasmannia auropunctata | reverse complement strand
AATACAAGATCTAGCGACATTTTCTGATATAATGTCGATTCAAACTTTCGATTACGACCATTGCGAATAAAATTGATGCAGTCAATACTGAGATCTTGAGATCGAGTTCGTGAAAAGTGTCACTTTATCAATCAAAAGTGACATTTTTCAGTCACACGTATACACATATACACGCAAAGCGGTTTGTCCTTTTCAGGCGAGTTTTCACAAAATCATCTTGTTAAAATTATTGATTTCGATATATATGTATGTCGAAATCGATTACTAATTGTCATAACGAGTTAATATCACGTCGTGTCAAAGTGTCAGTAATTGCTGCTCATCAAAATGACGCAAGAACAAGAAGTAAGTATTTGTAATATTTACATATATTTCTTAAATTTAAATTCTATTTAATATATTATTATA
>NW_012026821.1:175239-179028 GCF_000956235.1 Wasmannia auropunctata | reverse complement strand
GAATTCGCCTGATCGCGTGATTAATTTTCTCTTGAGTCATTAGATTTCCGAACAACGAGATTTTTCAGTAGAGAGGCACTCTCTATAACGTGCCTGGCGCCCAACTTTATTCCCGTTTTCGATAGGCGAGATGCCTGAGTTACGGTTAATCGCGCATTAGATCTCCTTTTATCGTTTTCGCGGAATTACGCGGGTCGGACGAGCGACGAACTTGCAGCACGCTCGTGAGTGCGGTCGCAATGCATATAAGATTACATGTGTCAAAGCAGATCGGTTATTGAATCGCGTGACAAGTTGTATATATGGTAGTATGTGGTAGTATCATATTACGCCGCGCGGTACCGCCGTTTCACATAACACCTTATACGTTAAGCGTTCAATTCGTCCGCGGTGCTCAATCACTGCTAGGCGGCATTGGTAACAGTCAATCGCACGCTGGGTTTTTATTAATAATTTGTAGCATCGTCCGCAATGCATTTGAGTGTGCTCGAATGTACGCGAAATTATGTGTAAATGTCGCCACACTGTTGCTGCTCGGTTATACGCACAAAATGAATGTTCTTCCGTTACGCTCGGAACACATAATTACAACGACCGAAACTTGAGCATACCATGTCGAATGGCATATAAACGTGTACGCGGGCAGCACGTCGGGGTGAAAATAATCACGAAAATAGATTGGTATGCGGACTTGGCGTGGTCGCTCGATCGGGGGCGAGCCTTGCGGTATTGGAATTACTCGCTCACCTAAGGGGTGGTTCCGCTGACGGGGTTCCGTCAAGTTCTCATATCCCGATACAGGCTGTCGTGAGAATTGGGCCTCAGCAGCGCGGGTGGACTCAGTGGAATGTGGAGCATCGGATCCACTCATCCGTGTGGCTGCGTTAGACGCCATCTCCACATATGATTCGTTGGCAGAAGGCGGCGATGTTGCGGCATCCGCTGTTGCATTGGCGTACGGTGGAGAGTCGAGGCGTGGGCGGGTGTCACTGACGGCGTCTTCTTCCTCGAACTCCGCGTTCAGTATGTTTCTGATGAGATTGGAGGTCATCGATGTCATTGTGTTGCCAAGGGGAACCGTGACAGGTCTCGGGAGGTCGTACACCGGCGGATATGGCGAGGGGGATCGGTGCGTTGACCTGTAGACAGCAGGGTCTGTCGGTCCAATATCTCTGTCCATTCCCGGCCAGACATCCTGTCCTTCAGGCGGAGGTGTCGTATTACGCTGCCGGTCCATGTCGTCCGGCGAGGCGATGTCTACCGGTGGCCTCATGGAAAATATGGAGCTGGTGCTACGGTGTAAGCGGCCTAGAATCCTGTGCCAGTGTCTACGCCTCTGCATTCAGCTATAAGTTACACAATACCAAAGACTTTAACATATATCTTAAGCTTTTTGGGATTGGCACTTACGACTTCTCTTCTACTCTGGAGCTTCGTCAGGTTGTGCTTCTTCAGGGTGTACGCTTCTGTTAGAAAGGCTCGACTGTTCGGTCGGGCTTTGGTTGCCGTCGTTTATATAATGTACCGAAGAGTGAGGGGTTGACTCTTTAGTCTTACTTTCTTTGATACAGCATCCTTTGTATAGGCGATTCGTGGTATTACGGATCCAAGAGCTTCAATATAGGGCAAAGACGATAAGCAGGAGCGTTTCTAGAACGCTGACGATGAAGGTTGTGGCACTATACGTAACGAATTTGAAATTTTGCATTTTTCTTTCTTCAATTTGTCGAGCTTTTTCGATAATATCATCGAATGTAGCTTCTATATTACTGCGATTTGACAACCATATTTTATGTGTGGCTTCCGTTAGGTTAATTTCATATTTCTCACGAATAGGCTTATATAATTGGAAAATGCTGAGATTGCTGGTAGGCGTATAATGTTGCAGAAATTGTGTAGTTCGTACAGACGGATAACTCATAGTAACAGTTTTCGCTCTGATTTTGCATCCTTGTCGAATAGTAATAATACCAGCATTTTCAATTTCAAGTTGTTTAACATAGTTTGGGCATTCGATTTTGATAGACTTTTTTCCTATAGTAGAATAAATCCAACTTCCTGGCGTGGTTAGAATTTTTCAGTAAGTGTCTCTTAATTCTCTTAATATTATTTTGCAATGATTCAAATTTATATTTTTATTTAATAAAAGTTCTATATCACAACTGTAGGTTTGGCGTATCTTTTTTAGTGGAAAGATAGCTGGGCAGATAAATGTATTACTTGACGTTATGCATCCTTTCAGTTCGTCTTCTCGGAATTCGTAGAAGCTATCGGCGTCTTCGTTCAATCCAATGTATTTTGCATCGGTCTTCACGGTGGCGTATTTTGTTTCATCAAAGGTCTGCTTCACTGGCAATGGCAGAGATCTGTACAACTTATATTTTCCAGATGTTAATAAAGGAACATGAAAAACATAAGCGAGTCGATTGTTTATATATGCAATGTGCAAATTCGACATTTTTATAAGTTGATACATTCCTTCTTCATTTATTGCTACAGGAAATTCTGCGTGTGGAATTTATTTTTTTATCGTTTTAGAATTTTCCATCAAATATTGTGGCGTTATTATTCTGGGATGTATTAAGCCTAGTTTTCCAAACAGAATTCCATCGATTAAGATATTTAGGTCAATTTCGTGTTCCAAAATCACTCTATCGATACTTGCTATCACAATTTCAAAATGTTCATAGTTTCTGTTGTATAAGGAGGTCCGTGAAATTAAGAATTCTATCATTTACGTTATGTAGAAGATCAGCCATCTGCTGCTTTATTTCCAAGGTCGTATTATAGAGTTCTCCGAAGCTGGCTCGCGTCACCATTGTTTGATTGATAAGCAATGCGGCGAGGTCATTCGTCTTATTCTCCACATGCATTATTGCAGCATTAATATTAAAAGCATCTTCCGTTGTTAACGTACCAAATAAAATTTTACTTATTTGCCCAATGAATTCTAATGGAGCTCTTTTTATTCTTGATTCTCCAATAATTTGACGTATGTGATCTTGATATTGTGTTATTTTGTTTAATTTGGCCATTAATGAAACGAGCAATACGTGTAATCCACAAATACCCGACATACTATTGCATTGATTTATAACGGTATCTAATTCATCAATATCATGTTGAATTTCTTTTGATGCACGTAGAATATCGGCTATGTCGATGTAGACAATCATTTTCCAGGAAATTTCTGTCATACGCATATCACCTATGGCTTCGTAGAATATTCCCGGATTATCTCTTAAAGTCGTTATAGAATATTCATTTCCCGTTATCCATGATCTGGAATGCGAGCAGGCTTGGTTCGGTTTATGTACAATTCTAGTTTTATTTTGCGTAATTAATATCTTAATATTATTATTATCTAATAATTCTATGATTTCGTACGGTCCTACGTATTTATCATCAAATTTATGCTTCTTTTTCGCATTTAATAAATACACAAAATCTCCTAGTTTATAATTTTGAGTTTTTATTTTCTTATTATAATAATATTTATAACGATTTTTAGCATTTCCTAGATTTGAAACAGCTAATTTTCTTAAATCTGTTAATTTATCGATTAATTCGCTAACATAATCGTCGTAAGTCTCAACGGAATCATTCGTTTTTATTGCTGATGGCACTCGTGCTATTTTGCCAAATACTAATTCGTATGGTGTAAATTTCGTTCCTTCGTGTACGCTAGTGTTATATGAGAACATAGCATGCTCGAGCCAATTATCCCAGTCTCGCTCATCTGCAACATAATGCTTTAGGTATTCGGTTAATACATGGTGGCTTCTTTCG
>NW_012026821.1:173577-174790 GCF_000956235.1 Wasmannia auropunctata | reverse complement strand
TAAATTAGATGTTGTTTTGATAATACAGTTTTATTGAGTTTTATGTAAAAATAATTTCAAGAATATGATATGTTCTTGTTAAATGTAGTTATTTGTATTTTGTTATATTGCTAGAAATCTATAAAATCATCCAGCGAAAACTTTATGAGATCTAAGATTGATTTACACAACGTTTGAAAAATATTTATAAATATGGACGTCTAATAGAGGTCGAATGAAAGTACGAAATGGGGAACTATGGATGTTTAGTAGATATCTATAGGAAGTTACATGGATGTCTAATGGAGGTTTCGAATATCTATGAAGAACGTCTAATGGATGTCTAATAGAGGTTTTTGTTCTGTGTGGGTTTCTGCTAATTCTTCAATTAAATCTTCATCATTAGGCGGCTTTTGTAAATTTTTATTCTCCTTTTTTTTATTTTTATCGTGTAGTATTTTTATATTTGTAGGAGGTGCATGTATTTCTGCTTGCACTTCAATATTCCTATATACCTCGAAACTGTCGCTAGAATGCGTTGCTAAGTCCATAGGTTCGAATTGCATATCTTGTTGTTGTTCGTGTTGTGCGTAATCTTGTTCATGAGATTTTTTATTATTGATGCGTTTATTTGAGACACCCGTTGTGTGGTTTTCGCTGAGACGTCTCTTGCGAAGCTTTGGCGCTCGCGTCGTTAGACAAGCGACGGGTTTCTCGCGGATACTCATAGATGGCGCTACTGTCGCTATGACTGTGGCGTCGCGATCGCGCTTGTTGGCGCGTCGGTCGTCGCCTTCCGTTTTTCTCTCTCTCTTTCGGTAACCAGCGGCGTGAGAAGACTTGCGAGCGTTAACACCCCGAAAAGTAGGCCTATAACCGTAAGCTAAGCGAATTGTCATTATTTAGTCGACCTCGTCGTATCAGGGTGTACACTGTTTCCGAGCGCACCTTCCGTGGAATAATGTTCCGTCCGTCCCTTACGAAAAAGACCGACTGCCAGGTGTGTAGTTATTACTGGAGGTATTATTGCCCGTGTAGTAGTTACTGCTGATGGATCACATAACAAATATTACACACTTGTGGTTATTACTGGAGGTATTACTGCTGGTGTAATAATTACTATCGGCAGATCACACAGCAGTTATTACAAACCTGCAGGTATCCCTGCGAGTATTACTACCGTATAAAAACTACTGCCGGAGGATCACTGAGTGTATTACAGCCTATGTGGTAA
>NW_012026821.1:172061-173527 GCF_000956235.1 Wasmannia auropunctata | reverse complement strand
TTTTGCAAATTTTTTCATCATCGAGCTAGTAAAATTTGAACCTTGATCAGTCAAAATTGCACTTGGACTTCCAAATTGACAAATAAATCGGCGGGTAAATGCTTTCGCAATTTCCTCTGAATTTGCTTGACTTAAGGGAACAGCAACAGAATATTTCGTTAATAGATCCTGCATCGTTAAAATATACTCGTTACCATTTTCTGTAACAGGCAATGGACCTACTATGTCTATAGAAATTTTATCAAATGCATCTACTGGCGTATCAGTTATAATCATTGGCTGTTTTTACGCGTACTAATTTTTTCTTTTGACAATCGCTACAAGTTTGAATATATTTAGCTACATGTGTTTTCATATTTTTCCAAAAATATTTATGACCTATTCGCGCTACTGTTTTTGTAACTCCCTTGTGTCCTCCGACACTGGATGTATGAAATTCGCGTATAATGCGTAATCTGTCCTTTAGGTCAGGGACGCACACCTGGCCTTTATACACGGTGATTCGAATGTTAGTATTCAAGAATGTAAGTCTCATAATATTACGAATATTTGACTACGGTATTTTTATGTTGCTTATACTTTGCGAAATTCCAGCGTGTGAAATATCTAATCGTGTCATTTCATTTTCAATTCTTGAAATCCTTTCATTATATCTATTTCGCGAATTTCGTTACCTATTTCTTCTTTAATGATAATACCAAAAGTCTTTTTATTATTTTTGTCTAATGTTAATACGTTTCCAACTATTCCTTTAAAATTTTCGGACTTCTGACATATTTTTCTGGCTATTAATTCTTTACCAATTTTTGTCTATTGCGTTTCCTCTAGTATCTATGAAATATATTACATGATCGTTTTTCATTATTATATATATTATATATATTATATATATTATTCCAAATGTGATCTCGTGAATCTAGAATATTAATAAGAATTTCTTTTGTTTCTTTTATTTTAGGAATTGGTGGTCTAGTTTCCTTTATAACTTTTCTACTTGGAGTTTTACTTCGCGATCTTTTGTTTGTTAAATTTTTAGTTTGTTTTTTATGACGAGCAGGACTTTATTTCCTATCTTTCTTATCTTTATTTATTCTTACAGGTATTTTTACAGAATACGGTTTCTCTTTATACGTTGGAGGAGAAAATATTTTTTCTGTGTCGCTGTCACTCGTTTCATTGCTCGAAGTTTTTTGTTCGCGATAGTCCAACAATCTATTTTCTATTTCATAATCCATTTTGTTGTCACTATCTATTTCCATTGCTTTCGACTACTTTTTATTCAGCGGTATGGTTCCCACACGGAACAAAACCTCCATTTGACGTCCATATAGCCTCCATAGCTCCATACAATATCCACGTCCACGATGGAAGTTAAATAGATCTCCAAAAGAGATCCATACTATTATATATCCATGATAGATGTCCTCCACAAATCTATCATCGACGTCCATTAAACATCTATTATG
>NW_012026821.1:168739-169764 GCF_000956235.1 Wasmannia auropunctata | reverse complement strand
TGAACAAAAAACAGTTGTACAAAATTAAACAATGAAACCTAAGTGGTACCATCTCTTATTTGTTAAGAAAAACCTAATTGCTATCTCTTTTTGTATTTTAAATATTGATTTCTTAAGTGATACAAAATAAGAAAAACCTAATTGCTATCTCTTTTTGTATTTTTAATATTGGTTTCTTAAGTGATACAAAATAGCGCGCTCCTCGAACAAAATTTGATACGTATGTCCTCTTTTTTTTAACAAAAAACAGTTGTACAAATTAAACAATTAAACCTGAGTGGTACCACCTCTTATTTTTTAAAATTTAAACCTAAGTACTATCTCTTTTTATACTCTAAATACTGATCTCTTTATTGACACACAATTAAAAAATAAAATTTAAGCAGTACCATCTTATTTTTACAAATAAATTTAAAAAATAAAATCAAAGTGCTATCTCTTTTTATACTTTAAATACTGATCTCTTAGGTGACATATAATTAAAAATTGAAATTTAAGCAAAACCATCTTATTTTTACAAAATAAAAGTATTGTTATCTCTTTTTGTATTTTAAATTCCGGTCTCTATTTAAATGATATGTATATTACTTATTTTACACAATAAAAGTATTAGTATCTCCTTGTACTTTAAATGAAAGATTTGATATCAATAAAAGGCGCCAAGTTATAATCCCAAAAAATTACGTTTCCTTACCTAAGTCATAAGTGTATTACTTATATGAATGATTTGATATCAATAAAAGGCGCCAAGTTATAATCCCATAAAAGTTACGTTTCTTTACTTAAGTCGTAAGTGTATTACTTATAAGAAAGATTTGTTATCAATAAAAGGCGCCAAGTTATAATCCCAAAAAATTACGTTTCCTTACTTAAGTCATAAGTATATTACTTATATGAATGATTTGATATCAATAAAAGGCGCCAAGTTATAATCCCATAAAAATTACGTTTCCTTACTTAGGTCATAAGTGTATTACTTATCCCATAAAAATTACGTTTCCTTACCTAAGTCGTAAGTGTATTAA
>NW_012026821.1:164806-168719 GCF_000956235.1 Wasmannia auropunctata | reverse complement strand
CAGAGATGTGTATAAGAGACAGCCATTGTCCTGAACAACTTTTGTTTAAACAATTTTGTTGTGTAGCGCTTACTTTAGGAGATATTTGGGTGGATCGATTAAAATGGCCCACCCTGTATATACCTAGCGCGCTTACATTTTATGTCTATTTTAATCCTGTAAAAGTGTTTTCAAATCCGTTCAGTCGTTTCGGAGTTATCGATTAGAATGCAAATGCATTCGGTAATGCATTAGAATGCATGTCGGTAATTTTTACCTCCGGCTTCCAGCATCGCCTTAATAAGAAATTCAAAATACCGATAAAAATATTATTACAGGATATGAAATATTAAATTCTGAACCCAACGGGACGCGAACTCACCATGGACCTAAGAATCTATGGATGGAGCGTAGAGTAGATTCATAAGCAAGGGAGTTGCCAAATTTGCGGTAAGAGGAATGAGAACATTCTTCTCTTTTATCCGCTTATCGTCTCTTTCTACAAGAAGATCCTATCGGCTTGGTAACAAAATTAACCGAAGACGTCCGAACGGAACGAAGATACTTGAAATTGCTGAAAAGAGCATTTTGAGGTTTCGAGCGTCGCGTTTTCAGCGTTTTATAATTTTTTTAAAAGTTTTATGCCAATTTTTACACACGTGCGCACACATACACATCCGTACTTTAAGGTTAGTGAACATCTAGTCTTTCGGGAATCATCGGGTATACAGCGGAAACACCCGACGGGGTCCTATCCGAGAAAGAGACAGCACTACACTCCCCTTACCGCAGATTAAACAACCGAATTGCCTAGCGCTCCATCCATAGATTCTTAGATCCATTGTTGTAAGTCCCACTGTGCGCTACTTACAACGTGACACTTAATAATAAGCAGGTCACTGTCGCGAACACCGCGCAAGAATACTTGCTAATTGTATCCATCCGCACTGCGAGATTATTAAAATATATGTTACATTATCTGTTATTAATTCTGGAGCAATTCTTTACTCTCCTTGCCGCTCTCCTACGCCTCGTATAATCGCATCTAACGGACCGCCCCTCTATCATTGTCGGAGCTGGCTAGCCTTCCGTGCCGTCGTTGTTCGTATCGTCCGAGCCTTTCGCGATAATCCGTGTTAATTTCGAGCCATCGATCTGTTAGTTGGGAATCAGAGATACTACTTGAAAATTATATAAAAGTGGTTCGCTCACGCGGGCCTGGCGCCCAAACCTCGCCTATATTTGCGGGGAAGTTTATTATAAGATCCGTAAAGTACTTGTATCTCCGATCGAAATCAGATTCCTCTCAATCCGGACGTGCGAACACGCGACGTTACAATATATACAATTAATATGTTTCATCTAAAAAATATATTACAAAGGTATGATATTGCTAATTTGTGATAAAAAAAAAGATATTGTAAAATCAGAGAAGAATATAGAAAAAAAGTATTTATATACAGCGTGTGAACATTAAATGGAACGCAGTCCACAGACATATCAAATGAGAAAAAAAAGATATATACAAATATTTTTTTATTCTCTGTACTAAATTATTGTATTTATTTATGTTCAATTTTTACATGCTCATTTTTATTGTCCATCTCTCGGTTTCCCTCCTAAAATTATTTTCTGTAAGAAGGCACATCTTCAACCCAAAGAACAACAAATATATAATATTGTTACGCCCGTGCTTCGCGGTGTCGGCCGAGTCTAAGTTGCGCCGACTGAACGCTGGCTTTGGTCTCTTGTTTGAGGGGAAAGGCGCGTTCGATTTTGGATTGTGTGCAGAACATCGAGGGTTTAGATTACGCGGAAGGGATTTAAAAAAAAATTATTCTAAGAAAAGATTCTAGTTTTTATTGTTTTTCATTCTAGAGTATTCCGAGCCCAGTAAGAAGAGAGAATTTTAAGAAGGAAACGTGTTACTATTAAAGAGATAAAGTTAATTTTAAGAAGGCTCGCCCGCGGTTTTTGATCCGTGGTTTTCCCGCGGGACTCAGGGCGAATGCCGAGGTGGGGACAAGGGGAGTGCTGACGCACGTGTGGTACCATGGAAAGTTAATCTCACCCCTTGTTCGAAGAAACAAGAAAGAAGAGCCCAAGTCTCAAGATCAAGACGATGGGATAGAAGCAAGAGAACGGACAGGAAGCAGCGTCCTAGTCTCGACGGCAGATTCTCCGCTTCTTGGAGGGTGCGCATGAGATGACCGCCGGCATCTTGGGAATTGGCCATCCCCTGGAGGATGCACTTCGGGATCAGACTCAGGAGAACGCCACCTTGGAAAAGTTCGAGAAGGAGATAGTGTGGAAGAACTTCCCATAACCCTTCAGTGTAGGATTGTCGGGACGACAATCTGGAAGAAGGGGGATAGTGTTACGAACGTGCTTCGCGGTATCGGCCAAGCACGAGTTGTGCCGACTGAAATCGTCCGCGAAAGCGGACAAGAGAAAGTTACTCTCTTAGCAACGTGTTGTTTGGCGGGCAATCTGAGATTGACGCGAGTTTGACATTTACGCTTTGGTGTATTAAGTGTTAATAAACCGTTGCAGTTCTTTTGTAAACGAGTGTGTTGTTCTTTTCCGCGCGAGCTCGCGAGTGTCACCGTCTTTGCCGCAGGCGCGAGTGCAATAATGAGCGCGAGCGTAATAAATTATTACTAATAATATGTTAACTTTATTAAGAAGGGCATTTAAATACGTTACTGCACGATAGAATAATTTAAAACAGAGATTAAACGAAGCAGAAAAATATTAAAAAATAATAAATTAAGTATATTAGATGATATGTCATTATCAGCAAACAATTTTTTTCTATATCACTTTCGAAATATTGGTAAAAATAAGTTTAAACGAGTATATACATTTGAAGAAAAAACTTTAACATTAGCTCTATATAAGAAAAGTCCAAAAACATAGATATTTGGCACAAATATTTCATCTGCCTAGTATGGAAACATTAAGAAAACTAATACAAAATATAGTATTAAAACCTGGCATTTGCGAAAATATTTTTGAAAAAATAAAAACTCGCGTAGATTTATTTTATAAAGATAAATATTTTATATTAATATTTGATAAAATGAAATTGGATGCTTTTTTAATATACAACCCAGCCGCAGATTTAATTGATGGTTTCACTGATGACGGCTGCAATAGAAAAATGGAAATAGCTGATCATGTTCTTGTTTGGATACTGAAAGGAATTCATGGTGCAAAACCTTGGAAGCAACCTATTGCTTTTTCCTTTTGTAAAGGTACAACATCGTGGGAAAATATTGTACTTACATTTGACTATTGTCGCTAAAACCCATGATGCAGGATTAAAAATTACAACATCAGTATGCGACATCTCATTCAAGACACGAAACGACAGGCACTACATAATAATATTAATCTAAAACGTAATGTTATAGTTATTGATGGTCAAGAATTCATTCCTTTGTATGATCCACCGCACTTAATAAAATGTATACGGAATAATTTATTAACCAAAGACTTACAATTAACAGATGGTAAGTTACTAACAGCCAAGTGTGCACATATAGAAGATGTTTATGTAATTGTCTGTAGTAATGGGCATCTTCGAGCAATGCGGAAATTTATAGATTGTCTCGTCGCACAGTGTTCCGAAATCTCAAAAAAGTAGCCCTAAATCACATTTTTATTATATTTAATTTATTGCACTTTAGAAGTAATTGTTACTTGCAACTGTTTTGATTTTTATCTGTATTTCACTCGCTTAACTTTTTTACTTCTTTTTTTGACACCTTTATATATAATATACACATGTATTTTACATACGAGAAAGTTAGTTTAGGCCTAGTTAGTGCTCTATGTAACATATTACCAGGGCTGGGCATATTTCAAATACTTGTATTTGAAATACAGTATTTGAAATACAATTTGTATTTTGTATTTTGTATTTCAGCGA
>NW_012026821.1:162800-164025 GCF_000956235.1 Wasmannia auropunctata | reverse complement strand
GCTGTCTTGGAATGGGGTAGCGCAACTTAAGCCGAATTCTATTTATGGACTTTGTCGCATAACTGAAACTTCATTCGATTATATGAAGTAGTTCAAAAATAGTCATTGAACATTGATTATAAAAATTTTGAAATATCATTTTTCAAATAATTAAGTATTCTTTTTATATAATGACACCTATTATCAAGAAACAACTCGTTGAAGCTATCCGAGAACTTCCGCAAAATGAACATAAGTATTTGCAAAAGTATATTTTAGAGTTAACAGAAATAAAAGAATACTCTTTAAAAGCAAAAGAAAATTTACGCACATACGTCAATTCATTTGTGTCTAAATTGAAGAAAGAGCAATATAAATATCGTAAGAACTTCGACGAATTTGTAAAAAAATAAAATTTGGCTCGAACAAAAATTCCATCTTCCACCTTCCATTCTATCTCTGCAACAACATCAAAAAATTCAAAATAATGTAAAACGTGGTTGTCCGAAACTCTCATATGAAGAGAGTAGCGATCGCACTAGAAGGAAGAAGTTCAGATGTATCGGATTCTTACTCATCTAATATATTAGTTGCAGCTACGTGTATGAGTTTGCGAAAAGATGGAAATAAAGCAATGGCAAAGTTAATGTCGACAAATGTATCCAATAAACCCACTTCAAACATTCTTCTTATTCGTCCATACACAGAAAACGAAGCTCTTGCTTTGATCATTAATTGTCGACTTTCAGTTGATCAATATAAAACATTTCGTATTGGTGCCAAAGACAGAGGTACTGACATTTGTTCAAGTTATCACCGAATATTAGATGCAAAAGCTCTTTGTTATCCAGAAAACATAGTTATAACAGAGAAATCTGCGGAAGTTCGATTACAGTCTTTATTAGACCATACCATTTCTCAACTTGCTAATGTTTGTCGATCTGTTTTGGATTCAATAAATCCCACATTACTACAAAGGACAGAATTGCTTTTGAAGTGGGGGTTCGATGGGAGTTCAGTCAGAATACCAACAAAAATTTTCCGAAAATGTTGAGTTCTTGAACAACAATCTGTTTGCGACGTAGCTTGTTCCTTTGCAGTTGCAGACTTTATCTGATGATGGTCAATTACTTATATTATGGAGAAATAATCAACCTTCATCCAAACAATTTTGCAGACCGATACATTTACAATTTACAAAAGAAACTAAAGCTGCAATAATAAATGAGAGAAAATATATCGAGTC
>NW_012026821.1:161451-162086 GCF_000956235.1 Wasmannia auropunctata | reverse complement strand
TATTCGTTAAAAAGTTATTAATAAAAAAAGAAACAAAAAATAATACTAATGGGGGGGGGTTGGAAGGGCGAAGCCCCCCAGTAGGTAGTATGGGCGCAGGCAGGGAGGGGGGGTGCAGGGGGGAGGGGCGGAGCCCCTCCCCATGCCTATCACATAGCTATTATCTATTGTAGAAACAGAAAATAGATGCTTTAATGCTTCTACTTGTTTGGTAAGGCAAAGACTTAATAGATATTCAATTCAACATACTTTCTACCTTGCGTACGGGTCTGCCTAATCTTTTCGGTATCCATTATTTTTAGTATATTGTAGACTCATATATTTAGTAAGGCGGAGATTTAATAAATGTTACTATCTTGCGTAGGAGTCTGTCTAATCTTTTCGATATCTGTTTTGTTTTTATTGTATTGTAGACTCATTTATTTAGTAAGACAAAGATTTAATAAATAATAATTTTATTCGTTATCAGTTACAGAATTATTGACAGTAGGGTACAATGTGGCCATTATTTCAAAATTTAAATTATTTCAAGATTTTGTTTGAGTAAATTTAAAACTCTATATTTGTATAGTTCTACATAATGTGCACATATAATAAAACTAATAAATATATATCAATATCTGTCTCTTATACAC
>NW_012026821.1:159788-161431 GCF_000956235.1 Wasmannia auropunctata | reverse complement strand
TTACTGGAATAGACGAGACTCTCATCAATAAATTTGCTGTAATTTTAAAAACTGTATCTTCTGGTTTTGCTATAAATGAGCAGAAATTTGGTAAATATTGTTACGAGACAGCTCAGTTGTACGTCAATTTATACAACTGATACTTCATGCCATCTTCTGTACATAAATTACTCGTCCATGGTGCTATTATTGTATCTGCATCAATTTTACCAATTGGACTCCTTTGAGGAGAAGCTCAAGAAACCAGAAACAAAGATTGTAGAGATATGAGGGAGTACTATACAAGAAAATGCTACAGAATTGCGACAAATGAAGATTTATTTAAAAGACTTCTTCTTTCATCTGATCCTTTAATTTCGTCTAAAAAAACAATTGGCAATAAAAAAGCCGATCATTTTCCTCACGAAGTTCTTGAACTGCTTACAGATGCAATAGATGCAAATTGAGATAGATATAAGATAAATATGTAGTTATTAACCAAATTTAAAAAATTATAATAAATGTTACTAATAAATATATTTGGAATTTTTTGGCATTTATTTGAAAAAGTTCCAAGTCCAACTGTTTCAGTCAAAAATATGTAGTAATTTACTACATATTTTTTTTACTAAATAATATATATGTAATAAAATATGTAGTAATTTACTACATATTTTTTTTACTAAATAATATATTTTAGATGATTTGAAACAACATATTAAAAAAAAGTTTTAATTAATTGTAAAATAAAAATTAAAAATTAAATTTTCGTATCTTTGTAATCGCTGGATATCGCTTGTTCTACTTTTGCGGTGCGAAGTGGTGCAAATTTTCTGTATATTTAGTTGTCTTTGACAGGTCACCAAAAATTTGCACCGCGTTGCCCGTTTGTCAAAACAAAGATATATCTATCACGCAAAAGTAGAACGAGCGATATCAAGCGATTATAAAGATACGAGAATTTTATTTTTAATTTTTATTATTGTAATTTTTTTTAGTATGTTGTTTCAAATCATCTAAAATATAATATTTAGTTAAAAGTATGTAGTAATATGTTACATAGATCACTAACTAGGTCTAAACTAACTTTCTCGTACGTAAAATACGTGTATATTATATATAAAGATGTTAAAAAAAGAAGTAAAAAAGCTAAGCGAGTGAAATACAGATAAAAATCAAAACAGTTGCAAGTAACAGTAACTTCTAAAGTGCAATAAATTAAATATAATGAAAATGTCATTTATGGCCACTTTTTTGAGATTTCGGAACACTGTGCGTCGTGCCAAACAAAATTAAAAAAATGAAAGTTTCATGTGGTAATTATTGAGAATAGGGGAGCCACCTCCGATGACTTTGACCTTGACATATGTTGTCAAGGTCATGATCCTGAGTGACTATCAAGAGGTTTTAATCGGCGGTCATTCTTTGTTATAAAGTTATTAATAAAAAACGTTATAAAAATTAATAGTAATTATTCATTATAGGAGGCCTCCAATGATTTTAATTTTGACGTATGTTGTCAAGGTCATGACCCTCAAGAGGTTTTAATCGGCGGTCATTCTTTGTTAAAAAGTTATTAACAAAAAAAAGTAACAAAAAATAATACCATGGGGGGGTCGGGGGGGCGAAGCCCTCCCCCCAGTAGGTAGTATGGGCGCAGGCAG
>NW_012026821.1:159425-159768 GCF_000956235.1 Wasmannia auropunctata | reverse complement strand
ATACCGAAAATATTAGACAGACCCTTACGCAAGGTAGAAAGTATGTTAAATTGAATATTTATTAAGAATGTTTGGTACCTACAATAGTAGCAAAAAGTTAAAGAACTGATTTTGACGAATATGCTCTTCTCATATAGTTTGAGTAATAAGGATTGTACAGAATGTTATCATTTATTCAAAACTAGAGCGCAGAAATGCTTCTGTTGCTTTTTTCCTGAGAATTTTCGAATTCTATGGCCAAATCTAACCAAAAAATTAAAATTAAAATCTTTATAACTTTGAATTGCTTCAGTAAATCGACTTCGGCTTTTGTCTTAAGTCTTTCAACATATATAAGAACAAA
>NW_012026821.1:152942-158845 GCF_000956235.1 Wasmannia auropunctata | reverse complement strand
AAGAATGACCGCCAATTAAACCTCTTGATAGTCACTCAGGGTTATGACCTTGACAACATATGTCAAGGTCATCGGAGGTGGCTCCCCTATTCTCAATAATTACGTTTGACAGCGTAAACGGTAGTATAAAATTGGATAAACATGTGCAATTGTGAATTAATACGATTGATGACATTGATGTTATCAAAACTATGGAGTTCATTTTAAAAAAAACGTAATGATTGAAAATATTCTCAAGTTTTACAAAATTGGATTTATATATTAGAAGGCTTTCAACTGTTAAATGAAAGCTTACGCAATATGGAATTTTCAATTTTTCCAACTAAGGCTGCGTTCCCACTGAGCGCGTCACGCGTCGCGTCATCCGTTGCATTACGAATTGACCAATCAAAACATCCCATTTTATAGTACTATTTGTTGCTGTTTGCCGCGTGAGAGCACCCTGACTCCTCGCACGACGCATCGAAAAATTACTCGACACTTTAGTGATTCTAGAGATCCGCGAAGGCATCACAACTCGTAACTGACTTTCAATTGTATATCTCGGAATAAGGTGAAAATGACAAAAGTGAGCAAATTTATTAGAATATTTTTTAATTTTATTGGCCAATATTTAATAAATTTGCTTATTTTTGTAATTTTTACCTTGTTTCAAGATACACAATCGACCCCCAGATAAAAAAAGAAGAAGAAAGAAGTGATTCTTCCTTTTGTCTTCCTGATTCTCTTTTAATTCCGCATTATGAGACCAGTCACCGAGAGTGGAGCGGTATTTGTAAGTTCCAAATTATTATCTTAAGTAAATGATATTCCTAAGTTTCAATTATTTAAAGACAGTGCTATTTTTGTTGGTTATGTCATGCTTCGCCGTACCGCTTAACATAGAAAACTAAGAAAACAGTTAATTTCAAATTCTTTTTGTCTACACAATCTAGAAAATTAAAAGCTTGATTATGCATATATTACTGCAAATATTAAATGCTACATCTCTTAATTGTTTCAGATTTGTGATAACTGTAATGTAGTTATAACAGGCAGCGCAGCTGCCCAAAAACATTATGATGAATGTACGATTAATAAGGATGAAACAGAAAATGTTTTAAGCTCTCCTGAAAGCGATGAAAAAGAATTGCTCATCGCTGAAGTCTTCTGTAGGGAGCCTTTATGGAATTCGCAACTCCCGTATGCTGAAAGGAGTTATAATAAAACATCAATCATGTGGTCAGAAATTGATAGAATTTTAGGTAAGCAGAAACAAAATGTAATTTTACTAAATTTTTTTATAAATTGCGCATAAAATATATAAATAAAATTTCATTATATCACTTTCTAGATGTGCAAAATGGATACAGTCAAAAAACATTTAAATCTTTACGAGATCGTTTTGTCAAACTGTTAGCTGAGGAAAATAAATCCAAGCGCAGTGGCAGTGCCGCAAATAGTAAAATCGATTGGAAATATTTTAACCAACTCAACTTCCTTCGCCCTACTGTGGAATTCAGACCGTAAGTTCTTTATCATGCACAATATTAGAAAGAGGTTCAATTGCAAGTTTGCATATTTTTCTTTCACATGTAAATAAAAATAGTTGTTTTCAAGTCTTTTTGACTAAAATTATAATATTATAATCTTATATATAATATAACATTATAATATTATAAGTTATAAAATAATTATAATATTATAAATTATAAAATTATAAATGAATAGTAATTAATGAATAGTAGTTAGAGAAAGTAAACTGGAGAAGCAAACGTACTAAATATATTTTTTAAATACAGAACGATAAGCAACCTCCCAAAAAAACGTTCCATTAAAGATATGGAAACATCGATAAGTACATCTTCTACGCCAAAAAAAGCCAAGAGTCTCACGCCTGCAGGATCGTCGACAGAAGATTTTGAATCGTTTTGTAAAAAACATTTAGAATCAAATCATGTACCCGATCGTATTGGATCTTTTATGCTCTACTTAGAGTCTGAAATCAGAACGCTTCCAAATCAGGCGGTGAACAAGTTAATACGAAAACTAACGGAATCTTTGATGCAGATACAAGATGAGTCAACCACATAGCGAAAAAAAAAACAGTTTTTTAACCAACCATTGGTTTGATATTTAAGAATTTTTTATTGGAATATTTGACTGTATACTGTGTAACATTTAGTTTTTTTTAGTCTGCATACTTTCAGTACAAAGTAATTTTTATTTTATTTCTAAAAATGCAGACTTTCAGTACAAAATAATTATTTTATTTCTAAAATTTTATTTCTAAAATAATCTTTGAAAAACAATTTTTTATTTTTATTTTGTGACATTTGATTATATACTGTGATATTTTTATTTTTTTTATATGATAACATAAAGCTGCCTAATATTATGTTAAGAGATCACAGACTGTAAAATAATTTTTAAGTTTTTCTAAAAGTATTTACATTATTATGTAAATTAAATTATATATAATGTTAAATATTTTCTACATTTTATTCTGAGTTATGTAAAGTAGAACTTTTGTTAGACATCGCTCGTTGTCCATTGCGTCTAATGTACAAAATCCATTATACGTTAATATTACACAGGTGATGAAGGTTACGTAACGGAAGTTATCAGTCAGTTAGTAGTAAGAATAAATGTTATTATATAAGTGATACATACATTTTAATAAATATTTTTAGAATATATATTTCATACTCAGTTTATTTGTTCCCATTGCCAGGGTACAGCTCCTTCGATCATAAAATACTCAGTAAATCTGTCTCTGATCTCAGCTGCTTGTCTCGAATAGTTGTTTGGACCGGTATATGGATAATTTTGAATTGCACTTGTTTGTGGTATATTTTCTCGCCGCACATCGTTCGGCATACTACAATTTGCACGATTTATAAATCTGTCGTCACAATCTCTTGTCATCAGAAAATTGTGAAGGCAAATGGTAGCCTGTACAATTGCTTCGGTCGTAGCCAACGATGTGTTCATGGGCTTTTGGTAGATTCTCCATCGTGCTGCCATAATTCCAAAAGCACACTCAACCACTTTTCGTGCTCTGGATAATCTATAGTTGAATATTTGTCTTTCTATAGTTATATTTCGCCCTGGATATGGTCTCATAGTAAATGTATTCAACTGAAAAGCTTCGTCTCCAACTATTACGAATGGAAGTGGTTGAGTCTGTGCTGGATGAATAATTGACGGAGCAGGCAGATTCATTAATCCTTCATTGAATCGACGACCCATCTCAGAATTTTTAAAAACACCGCCGTCACTGGCGGCCCTGAGCTCCTATATCTACCATAGAGATCCTATATCTACCAAGAAACTTATAATCTGCCGATACTAAAGCCATTAGCACGATACTGTGCTGTCCTTTATAATTATAGAACGATGATCCAGAATTCGCTGGAGCCTTCAAAAAAATAAAAATATGGAGTATTACATTTTTTGAAAAATGTTTGTAAATACTATACACATGCAAGTATTAAATGTTCTCGAGCTGAAAATTTGTGTATACATAGGAAATCAGGGCATTTAATATTAAGACAATTTAGTTAAATCAAATTAGTACTAAAATTTAAGAATCACTTTTACGAACTGTCGTAAAATTAACTGACAGTAATTAAAGATAAATGGTATTTTAATGTTATGTTTAACAACATAGAGAATTATTTACATCCAAAACTGTGTAGATAAGCCGCAATTTTGCACGATTTCTTTTACAAAAAATTTATGTAAAAATTCAGGGATCTGTTTTTCGCATTTAAAAATAATAATTTACAAGCATTCGGGGATCGAGTTAATTTAATCCAATCGAAATCCTTCAAAAAAACATAATTAACTTTCAGGATTTAGACAGATGTTTCTACTACAAAAGAAATAGATTTAAGAGATAGGATAAAATTTCCGTTAAGTAAAAAGCCGTTAAATAAATAGCATGCATTCGTTCAAATATAAATTACTTCAAATGTTACTAAAGCCAGCTTCGACACCAATAGCAACCATATTACTTATAATAAAATTAACTTACTGTAATGACAACATGCTTCCCGTCCAATGCGCCCACACAATGTGGAAAGTTCCAACGTAGTGCAAACTTTTTATGAATGTCTAGCCAATTTTCTTGAGAGGGTGTTAAGAATACTTCTTGCATGCTATACCATATTACTCTGCATGTCTCTCGAATAATTTTAGATGCACTAGATATCCCAATTCTGAAGGCTAAAGCCAATGATTTCAAGGAATCTCCAGTAGCTAAATATCTAAAGGATTCCCGGAGAATTATTTTAAAAATTAAAAAAATTATATTAATAAAAAACCCAGAAAATAATCAAAAAGAAGTGTTTTATGATTTACCGAATTGTGAATGATAATCGAACTTCTGCACATATTGGCTCTCTTAAATGTGTTGTTTGTCGCATGAGCTGTGGTCCAACCAAAGAAAGAATTTCTTCAAAAGTTTCTGGTGTCATTCTCATAAAATTGAAGTAAGTTTCAGTATCATACAAACGGAGTTCCTGTATCAAATGTTCCCAATTCTCATGACTTCGTTTCGTTTGAAGTATGGGACGCATCCAGAATCGGCGAGACGTTTCATGTTTTTCATATACATATTTCATTTGTCTATGAAGTAGTATCATGCTAATAATTTTTTTTCGATAACGCTGTCGGTAGGCCTCCATAATTCTATAAACAAGAATCAAAGAAATAACATATACACAAATTATTTATTTGAAAATATTCTTAAAAAATGTTTAATCCTAAGATTACCTCACACAAATTAGTATATACCAATATGTACTACAAAGATAAGAGAAATTATGTTTACAATTTCACTTTTGGGGGTTTTTGTGACGATTTTATTGTTATATCATATTAGGTTATCCTCGCTCATGTGTTGCGTTGACTTGCAGAATGCCGCGAGTGCGGCGACGCATTCAGTGTGAATACGAACGACGCTATTCTTAAATTTACCTCGCGTCGCGTCGTGACGCGACGGAAGACGCGACGCGTGACGCGCTCAGTGGGAACGCACCCTAAAGCTTTCAATCAAAATGCCTTGGAAAACTTTTTTGGGCAAATACGTCAATACAGCGTACGAAACACAAATCCGACATGTAATACATTCTTAGGATACTATAAAAGTTTATTGATAAATACATATACACAATCATGTTCAAAATCTGGTAATTGTGAAACTGATAATACATCAGGATTTTTAACTAATTTAAGAAAGCTTTTGCAATTATCAAAAAAAGATGAAATTGAAATTAGGAGACACAATAGTAGCTTGGTGTCAAGTGTTTAAATAAACTATATTAGTCAAGCCATATCAGTCAAGCCATGCCGGGTCTCTTAACGCGAGCCGTCGCGTTGCAAGCACCCGAGGTTACGAGATCTTAATAATGGTTGAACCGATTAAGTTCCAAGTAGACTTAATCGACAGCTTGAGTTCGGTTTGTGTAATGAAAGTATTTTTATTTTTTCCTACGTGCCCTACGAGCGGAGATATTGTAATGCAAAATCCGAAATGTGGGAATTAAGAACTAAGAAACGTTATTATTATCATCGTCGTCGTCGTCGTCGTCCAGTTGCGGAGTGGGGAAAATGTCCTTTTACAATTTTTGACGCAAGAGGCGCTAGGATTTCTAATCTTGCAACCTGACACGCTCCGATCGATGTATACATATACAGTCACCAAACTAATTGACTGGACAATACGTTAATATATCGATCATTTCTAAAAATTCAAAGTAGAGCAACTTTGTCAAAAATTATCGTAACATAATGATCGAAAAAGCATTTTACAGCTTAAAGTCTCTACTTTTGAAATCCATAATTCATTAAATGATTTACTGATTCTTTACAAAGCTGCACGGATGTAAATGGAGGTGCATCAAATCTAAGATTTTTTT
>NW_012026821.1:151249-152892 GCF_000956235.1 Wasmannia auropunctata | reverse complement strand
CAAATTAGTATATACCAATATGTACTACAAAGATAAGAGAAATTATGTTTACAATTTCACTTTTGGGGGTTTTTGTGACGATTTTATTGTTATATCATATTAGGTTATCCTCGCTCATGTGTTGCGTTGACTTGCAGAATGCCGCGAGTGCGGCGACGCATTCAGTGTGAATACGAACGACGCTATTCTTAAATTTACCTCGCGTCGCGTCGTGACGCGACGGAAGACGCGACGCGTGACGCGCTCAGTGGGAACGCACCCTAACGACTGTGAGAGATTTGTGACGACAGTAACGACTGTTAAAGCGAGCTCTAAGAGTCCGAACAAATCTATAGTAAGTGTACACACTATTTCAGAAACCAGAGATCCCAGTAACGAAGTGGAAAGGACAAACGAGGGACAGCCTGCAACTCTCAGCAACGACGATTTAAGTGAAAAATACAAAGCACTACAAAATTTGATAGAGAAAACAATGAATATGCAACAAAGGGTGCGAGAAGATTTTGAGAGTCAAATTATGGCAAAGAAACCAAGAATAACATCCGTGGAGATCTTGCCTCCTCGCGCTCGCATCTTGAGTGACTCTGCAATGGCTCAAACTTCTTTATCGGACGTAAACGACGTTTCAAATAGAGTTTGCGGCAATAACGATCCATCTCGTGGAAATAATTCTAGTGAGAATCTCGCAAACCGAATTAAAGAAACGATTAAAGTCGAACTTTTTACTAAGGACATTGGCACTAAGCGAGATTACAAACTAGGCACGCGAGTTAAATTTGAGCACTTCTATGAGTTTCTCTCGTCCGAATTGCGTACTAACGACTTGCTATATGTGATTGACAAGTCTCAGAAACCACCGCAGAATTTGAGCGAGCAATTAAAAGAGAAACAGAAATTCAAAGTCAGAGATATTTTAATTAATCGATTAGAACAAACCTATCACTCTAAAATTTTGCATATTCAGGATCCCGTCGAGATGCTGGACAAATTAAGAGAATTTAAACGATGTGAAGTAAACGTAACCAGTCACAGTATTCGACAGCAACTCTACTCAATCAGATACAACCGTGATAAGGAAACCGCCCTACAGTTCTGGGATAAATTTGAAGAACTTATCCGTAATTACGAGAATCTTCCGGACACCGTTCCCTTAACCGAACAAGAAAAAAGAGACGCATTTTACGCAGCAATTGTAAACTCGGAACCGGAAGTACAATCGATAGAGTTCATGACACGAAGTCAAACTGGAATAAGCCTCACTTATGATGCTCTGAAAAGATTCATCATACAAGCCGAGGCTAATCGCGGACAGACAGCAAAAGACCATCCAAGTTCGAAGCCCGATGCTATCACGTCAGTGGCTTACGCAAGATCCAGGAATGAAGTCCGTTGCTTTGAGTGTGATGACCTCGGCCACATGAAAAGTGACTGCCCGAGAAAGGGTCAGGGTTTGCGAAAGTGCTATGAGTGTTACGAATTTACCACACATAAGGCTGCTGAGTGCCCGAAACGTCAGCAGGGACGACGAAATAAACTGAAACGCGGCGGAAGCCGTGGAAGACAAAGTGACAGATATGAGCGATACGACAAATCTTGGAACAAAAACTCATTTAAGGCGCAAGGAGGAAAACGTTTTAATGGAC
>NW_012026821.1:150520-151065 GCF_000956235.1 Wasmannia auropunctata | reverse complement strand
AATTTTAACTGAAGAGACAACAGTGAAAAACATTCGATCTATCAAGAAGAAACTCACTGCTTCCAACATTGAATTTTTAAAATCTTTGGGTTTTACCGTGCATAGTATCTGAGATGGCTAATATCATAAACATTGGAGGTGAACCAGTCTTTGACGACAGCATCGTTAAGATTGAGACTCACACGTACAATCCGTATGCCATACTACGTTTGGACACAGCGATGAAATATGAATACCCTTACAACAGCAGGATTTATACACATTACCTTGCGAAAGTTTTCTCTACGTCAAAGAAAAAATGGCGATAAGGGAAAAGAAGGAAGGGTCGGTGACAACGCTTGCAAAGAATTGCGTAACGTTCATGTTTGATGAAATTCGATACGAACTCAACGGTGTGGAGATTGTTTGCAACAGAAACGTTGGAATTACCACTACTATCAAGAACTATTTATCGCTAACGTATGGCAAAGCTGCAATTTTGCATAATGCTGGATGGGCCTTAACCTGTCTCTTATACACATCTCTGAGCGGGCTGGCAAGGCAGA
>NW_012026821.1:146517-150470 GCF_000956235.1 Wasmannia auropunctata | reverse complement strand
CACTCGTTCAAACTTTGCAATTTTCAGTGTGGTAAACATGCTCTCAGATTTAAGAGTTTACAGCAACAGGGATGCATTAATTAAAAATCGACTCAGAGTATCTTAAAGTAGAGATTTCAAGCTTTCATTTGAAAAAAAGTTCATCATTTTGCGATGATTTTTCGCGGAGTTACCGTTAACCAAAGTTGACCAATTTTTGCTCAAAATTTTTCTATGCCATAATTTTTTTGAGCAGTGTATTTGAAACGAGCAATCCTATATGTTTGTCCCAACGATGCTACGAGAAATAAAACGAAAAGCGATGAAGAAGATGAGAACGATTACTCGCTGGTGATATGCACAAACAATAATACGATGAAGAGCGAGATCAAGCGCGCGTATCGGATTCCATCAAATCCTGTAACATTGGATCGCTGTTGGGATTTTCATCAAATCGTACGCTGGAACCACGACAATGGTACGAATCAAATGTACCGATAAATATGAACGTAAATATCATTCGCAAAGAGTGTAACGTGACCGCGGGTGCGTATAGTAACGACAAGTGCGTGCACACGATTCACGAGTTTTCGCCGAGCGTACCGTCAAGATATAAGATATCGGAAACGCCGGCACAGATTATTTATTTTCCGATCATCGCACGGAGCATATCGGATCTGACTACTCCCGTTGTGGATCAAGACTGTCGATTGCTCGATTTTTGTGGAGAGGAAATCACTGTGAGGTTGCACGTACGGAGACGAAAGCGATAACGTAAGATGCTCGTGCTTAATGAGCAGGTGAAATGTACAAGAAACATAATTTTTACCGGAAAGGCAACAGTGAAAAGCATTCGATCTATCAAGAAGAAACTCACTGTTTCCAACATTAAATTTTTAAATTCTTTGGGTTTTACCGTGCATAGTACCTGAGATGGCTAATATCCTAAACATTGGAGGTGAACCAATCTTTGATGACAGCATCGTCAAGATTGAGACTCACACGTACAATCCGTATGCCAATGCTATGTTTGGACACAGCGATGAAATATGAATACCCATACAACAGCAGAATTTATACACATTACCATGTGAAAATTTTTTCTACGTTGAAGGAAAATTGGTGATAAAGAAAAAGAAGGATGAGTCGGTGATAACGCTTGCAAATAATTGCGTGACATTCATGTTTGATGAAATTCGATACGAACTGAACGTGTGGAGATTGATCGCAACAGAAACATTGGATTAATCACTGTTATCAAGAACTATTTATCGCTAACGTATGGCAAAAACTTCAATTCTGCATACTGCAGGATGAGCCTTAAAACCGCACATATCAGAAGGATACTTTAACTTTTGCATGCCGCTTAACATGTTGCTAGGCTTTTGCGAGGATTACAAACGTGTGGTTTTTACGCTCGACATGAATTGATTTTAATACGAGCGCGCAACGATAACAATTGTCTTGTAGGGGATCCCGCGACTGAGCCTGAAGTTGAAATATATAAGGTGCAATGGCGAATGCCTCACGTTATGTTAAACGTGATGTCAATAAACTGTCCATTCCACGAGCTTTAGAAAGCGGCCAATATCTAAGCGTGAGTGGGATTCTCGCTCATGGGATCTGTATGACTACCCGTTGTTGCAGAGCACGACCAAGCATTCATGGGCTGTGAAGACTGCAATGCAACTAGAAAAATCACGATACGTTATCTCTGCCTTGCTAACTGGTCGAAAGAACGCCATGTCTAAAGATGCTTCTTTATTCGATAAATGTAAATTAACCAATGCGAAACTTTATTTAAATTTAAAATTTTATCCGTACGACGACATAAGTCTAGACTTTGATAAAAACAGATACGCCATCCTGTTTGATATGTATGCTCGTTTTCGTAAAATTTATTACGGATGCACAAACGATGAAATGTTGTTAACCGTAGGTACATTTTTGGAGAATGGACCTTTCAAATTCATTGACTGCACGCGACAAAACGAGTCCGTCGAGAGCGCTACCGTGGATGTGCGAATAGAATTATAAACTACAAAGAAAATGTGCCGGAAAATACTACAGCCTATTGTCTCATCTTACACGATCGCGTGATTGAATATTGCCCATTATCCAATGTTGTGCGTAAAATCACATAAATTGTCACGTCTGCAAATATTCTCATCTTCGCATATAAAAACTGCAACATTTCGCAAGGGGGACACAGTTTCGATAGATTACTCGTCATGATTCTACGTACGTTTGTAGATCTGCAAGGATTCACCGTTGGGAAGAGATTTATCGCTAAAGAAGTGGCGGTCCTGAGAAGAGGTACAGTTCTGTCGCATTACATTTTTGCAAGTCCCATGCCATGGAATTTCTTTAACAATTCTTCATTTTTTAACAAATTTCGACAAGTCTGGCGCTTCTTGGTTGATTGCTTATCACCATGGATTGAGATGGGAAGACGGGATGATTCTGTACAGCATGGCGAAACGCCTGATTGCAACAGCTGTATTTGATGAAGAGGATGATACCGACGACGCTATCGTGTACGTTATAAGATATCAAAAACGAGAATGGCTCGGTGATATGCTCGATGCGAGAGACGGCGTAGTCATTGAAATTCTGGATGCCGATTACGAAGATGTAGTTTCTTTGAATAATCTAAGTGTTATTAATACTATGCGCTGTGGAAAACATGTTAAGAATTGCACATTACAATGGCACTACTACATATCGAGATGTGTGTGTGAGACACGTTCGTCTTTGACGCGGATAAAATTTCTACCTGGCGATGGTCACGAACGAATAAGATATCTATGCAGTTAGGAACGGTAGACAAATCAGTGGGATTTATAAAATAGGTGTATCGGTTCGATAGGCGGTCCGATTGATCAGACAGGCAGTTTGACAGGCGGTTCGACAAAACAGGTGTATCGGTTCGACAGATCAGCAGTATCGGTTCAATAGGCGGTTCAGTGGTATCGGTTTGATAGGCGGTTTGATGATGGTTTCATCCTATGTGGCTTCATGACATTACATTGAGAATGCTGACACGGTCATTTTTTATCTTGACTCGTATAAAATATCTAACTAATGAAGATCGCGAAAGAATATAATTTTCTTTATAGTTAAAATAATAGAGAATTTGATAGAACAGACAGGCAGATCGACAGAACAGGTGTATCGGTTGAACAGATCAGCTGTATCGGTTCGACGGATCAGCGGTATCGGTTGAACAGATCAGCTGTATCGGTTTAACAGAACAGCGTGTTGTAAATCTCGCTATGCGCTACTTACAATGTAACACTTAGTGATAAGCAGGTCACTGTTGTAATCTAATATTGCAACGGTGACCCATAATAATTGAGAACGCCGACGCAGGACTTCGGCAATCTCAATGTGCGTCCTCCAAAAACTGCGGCAGTTGCAATTAAGCAACAATTGCAACTGCTGAGCAGTGCAGTGGCCACTTGAGACGGGATAAACCCGCCGTCCAGCGGACCACTGCGAAGTTCACTTCTAATCATTAACGTATAACAGTACGCTGTCGGAACGCGCAGTGATCAAGTTGTAAGTTAGCACGTAAAATAAAGTCATTGTGTTAAACGGTGTAACTGTGCATCACTTCAACCTCCGCCACTACGAGTCCTTCCACGTTACACCCCTGCCACGGTGTAACATTGGTGTCAGAAGTGGGATTGCAGGAGCGATCCCAGGGAAGAGACTCACGAAGCCGACAAACGGAAAATCTGTAAGTCTAAAAACAAATATTATTAAAATTCAGTCTACTGGCACGACCATAGACAAATTCATAATCAGCGCGACATATATTGCCGCTGAGCCGCCGTATACGCCGATTGAATGCAAGCCGCAGCATAATAAAAGCCGGCATTGCGAAAGGCGAGAAAAAAACGGACGGAGATAAGACGCGCAATCGAAGAATTGCACGAACTCCCGCGTCGCACAAAAAAATATATCTTGGA
>NW_012026821.1:144701-146497 GCF_000956235.1 Wasmannia auropunctata | reverse complement strand
TATATGTTACACTATAATTATAACTGTTTTAGTAGAAAGATGAAAGACCAGATCCATCTACATTGCCTCCTTTATCTATATCTTTCTGTTACACAATTTCTGTTATGAACCCAGTAAAAAAAAAAAAAAAACACGAAAATGGGATAATATGCGACGGAACAATTCTCTTTGAGTAAAATATCCTCCCCGAATAGGCATTAATCCGAGGTATGTTATAACACTATAAAATGCGTAATATCATTACAAAATTAACTTTAAAAAAAAAGTAAAAAAAGGGTGTCAATTGTAGCCGCGCTCCTGGAAAAAAAACTTGTAGCCAAATTAAATATAATTTTTTTTTAAAGCTAAAACTTAAATGTTATCTTTCTTTGTACTTTGATGTTAACTAACTTTATTTTAGTGATATGTACAGGGTGTTGCATTTACATATTTGGCAGTATGACGGATTACGCGACAGACTTCGCAGGGGCAAGCACGGTTCAATAGGTAACGATGGTATATACATGTATCGACATAACTTACTTATCGACAGGATTGCGCGCCTTTATAAAGTTTATAGCGTTTCAATTATGATGATCTTGGATAACAATCGTTGTAATTATTATAAAAGAAGCTGAAATGATAATTAGAGATGAAAATTGAATTTTAAGTTAACATGATTGAATTTAAAATTAATATAAAATTAATATATTGAATTTGTCGCGGAATCGCCGAAGCACCATCGCGACAAAAAACATATGAGTGTCCTCCGGCGACAGCGTTGCTGGTCACGTGATCGTTAGGCCCGATTTGGCTTGTCATGATCACGTAACGATCATGACCATGTGGCGCTGCCAGCGAACGTTCCCATTGGTCAGGTGTCGTTCGAGAACAGCCGCGGCGTGCTCGAATTTAAAAAGTCGCTTCAAAAACGAAACCCATCTATCTATCGCTCTCGACTTCTCGCGGCGTCCAGTTCTGTTGCACATCAACTCTCGTCGGAATTCTCTTTCCGCGCAGATTGCAACCGATCCGCCCAGTCGTTACGATTTTCTCGTTGTTCGACTCTCAAAAGTCGAAATTCTCTGCGCCGGTTCAAATTCTCTTTTGTTACTGCGTAATCGTGTAAACTTCTCTGTTGTTACTGTGTTGGAAAAGGGTGACTCCCTGAGAGGAGGTTATGCCGTTCCTGTGTTATGATATCTTTATTATGATATTTGACTTACTTTATTTTACATCCTTGTTTGTAATCATTATTTTTGTTTATTATATAGAAATATATATTACGCTTTCTGAATGTCTCATGAATTGATTGAATATTGCGACATGTCGGGTTCATAGCTTCCCGCCGCCCGGAAGGCGGTGGAATGCGGGACTCAGCGGGGCATCGGTGCGCCGGCGCGTGGGCCCACCGTGCTCGTGCACGGGTGAGGGCGCTCGGCGCGGTGAAGCTGAGCATACCAATGGCGTCCTCTCGAGAAACCTGGCCGTTTTGACTCTCTCGCTCCTGGTCTTACTGTTTGTGCAGATTGCAGTGTGCACGGGCGAAAACGAAACAGATAAGCCATTGTGAGAAGGATAATTGGGGCTCAAGCACGAGTAGCAAAACAACTCACTCATCTTGTTCTGATTACTGACGTCAGGGTAAGTTACGAGAATCACGATCTAACGCAAATACGTTGCTTACGCTCACGACGGCATGGGTGTCCAACATGTTGCTTGGGCACAATCGTATCAAATGAGTCTGCTTATTACGGCTCGGATGTCCAACTTGCTTGGACCTAAGCATTACCATAAGCATAATGCACATTATGCAT
>NW_012026821.1:144192-144651 GCF_000956235.1 Wasmannia auropunctata | reverse complement strand
AGAAAAACAGTTCAGGAACGGTGGCAGGAGGAGGCGCGGAAGGAGAAGGGACAGAGGAGACGGAAGGGGAAGAGGAAAGGCGATGGATAGGCGATCTTAGAAGAGGAGTATCGAGGGATGGGGAAAGATGCGCAGTGGTAAAGAAACTATTCATCTCGTCGAGAGAAAAATCAGGGGGAGGAGTAGAGGATTTGGATTTAATGAGACCCAGCGCGCGAAGCTCAGACCAGAGACGTGAGGAGTTAAAGGAAGGATTGAGGCGCCGAAGTAAGTAGCTGGTTCTTGCAGCGCTGACAAGCGCCGCTACCTCGTTGCGGAGAAGACGATAAGCCTCAAAGTGAGCATGAGAGGGGTGGCGACGAAAGAGACGTCTCGCAGCCTCACGTCGGCGCATACAGAGCCTGATGTTCCGGTCGAGCCACGGAGCAGGGGGCCTTTTGGCTGAGAAAGAGTGGAAGG
>NW_012026821.1:143023-144142 GCF_000956235.1 Wasmannia auropunctata | reverse complement strand
GACGACGCCACTCGGGGTCAAACCAATGTTATCATCTTATGTCCCCTTCGAAACCAAACAACTTTTGTCTGAAAAATTTTTCTCTCCCGGGCTTGATTTTCGAGATATTCGACTGGATGGATTAAAATGGTCACCCTGTATATATATATACGTATATACTCTAAACATATAAAAACATTTCTAATATTCTTAAAAGTTCGTAATTTATTTGTGTATATATAAAAAAATAAACTAATGAGAAGCACATTTTCAATTAATATCAATAATATAGGATCGTGTCAGGGATGAAATCAGCACTGCTATGCAAGAAAATGGAGAGAAATTAACTATGAAATTATTACAAAATTTACCATATTTAGAGAGATGTATAAAGGAAGCATTGCGTTTGTATCCCAGTGTATATTTAATATCACGTATTCCTGGGGAAGATGTAAAATTACGTATGCATAAAATCAAACTTTTATACGCATTTTTAAATATGACGTGGAATATGTCATTAAAACTTAAATATGAACAAGACACAGTATATTCTTATTTCAGAAAATTCTTAAATTGCTTTATTTTTATATATAACATCTGTTTATGTAATATTCATAAAATTAATTAAATAATTATATAAATATGTATATACATGTAACACGTCGTAAAATGTTTTCAAAAATTAATACTATTTAATAAATTTCACTAATTATTACATTGTGCTTTATATTACGTGAACTGTACGTACATATTCCATGTTATATTAAATAGATATTTTATTTTAAAACTATAATCATATTTTAATAAATATAAATATAATATATTAATATAAATATAAATATAATATATTAATATTATCATAATTTAATTTTTAAACTTTAAATTATCATGTATAAAATACTTCTTTTTCATTTACTTTTTAGAGTCATATTTAGTGCCTGCTGGAACAATCTTACATCTTAATATTTACGGAGTTCACAGAGATCCTAATTTTTGGCCAAATCCAGAGGTATTTGATCCGGATAGATTTTTGCCTGAGAAAATCCTAAACCGTCATCCTTATTCATATATACCGTTTAGTGCTGGGCCACGCAATTGTATCGGTAAGCTAGTATCATTTTTACATCCTCTTAACAGATT
>NW_012026821.1:139980-142973 GCF_000956235.1 Wasmannia auropunctata | reverse complement strand
TGAATATACTTCTGTCGTGATATTAATATTTTTGAGAAAAAAGTATAGTCCGATAATTATATTGTCCACAATCCCCATTTATTTAAACGTTAACATTATATTGCCCCTAAATCTGCATTTTCTTTCCGGCAGTGAAAATTCTATTACTCGTAATGATGTTCATTATGACGATTATAATATCACCGTTACTCTGGAAAGTCTATTTGTCTGTCCACAAAATTCTTCTCTGAAAATTATCATTTGCAACATTGTCTATGTCAACCCGTATGATAAAGGCATACAATAATATATTTGTATTTTTTCATAATTTTTTTCAAATTGTACAAAATTATCATCGTTTATTACAGTAAACATTTCATCGCGCAGGCTTTAAAAGATACGATGACTTGCACAATGTAAAAATATGTCAATTACCGACAAAAAAACTCTATTTATTATGGTATATTGTATGCTTTTGAAAACAAAATGGCTAATAAATTATTAAAATATTGAATTTACTTAGTCTGAGATTCAATCATAAAATCTTTCTCGATGAGGTAAATTTGGTGGAAACTTTTACATTATGTGTCTTTTAAAATGATGCATCCCAAATATTTCTTAATTATTTTATACACTTGGATATGATCTGTAGTAAGCTCACGCACAATACATCTGATACTAGAACGTAAATATGTATGTTTCATGGATGTGTGACGCGAAAAAAAACGCGAATCTGATAAAAGACAATCGGAATATTTGTTGTTTGTTAATGAAAAGTAACGTAGTGCAGTCAGCAATGCCGCGTTATATTAACGAAGAATTAGCAAATATGCTGCTCATTTATGGCGATGCCATAAAAATGGCATCTTTGCATAAGTCTGACAGAGATAGAAACTGTCAACGTCCGCGTGTCGGCCCATTGCAAAGTATTCTCTTATCGCATCTTGTTTGTCGCATGCCACGTCATCAAAGATAAAGATGGAATTCGGAAGCGCTTCGTTTGGTGGGACGATGTCGCTATTATTGGACAATGTATAATAGCCGATTTCTTCTATCGAGGTCAATAACTTTAAGTATTGATATTTCGATTGTTGCAATGATTTCGAGTACACGTACGCGTTCTCGAAGCGTACACCGTGCGGACTCTCCAACAAGCTTATCAGCACGTTTGCCTTGCCGCAGTTTGATGGGCCACAGATGATACCGCGTATAGAAATCGGTAGCATATTTCCATGCTTACGTATCTTTTTATCAGACATTAACCTTATCTTATCATCAAAATTTATCACTTTGATCGTCTGCAACTGTCGCACGAACCGCATCTTTTTTCCCTCCATATAATATTCTAAAGAATTTATCGAGAGCGGACCTATTTATAGAAGCGCGTAGCGCGAATGTGCTCAGTTGCCAAAATGTTTCTTATCGTGTCGGATAACAGTGATAATCTCAGTTTAACCAACAAAAAGGTTAGAGTATATACCGAAAGTCGTTTTGCTGCGAGAGTTTCCGAACTGTATAAGTCAATTGTGGGACAGATTACCCCAGCATATAAAAACTGATTCGGAGGTTCAACAGTATCATCGGTGTCTGAAACATTACAATCAACCGTGGCAGCGGACACACATTGATGGTCCTGCACCGTTTGTAAAGAATTGCAGCGAATGCCGTCGAGAGGCCGCGGTTTGATAAATCTCGCGATAAATGACTTCCTTTCGAATTATATATCCCCGGATATCAGTTTTGCGGCCCAGAACTGCGTTTAGAACAACGATTGGCTAGAGGTAATCGGGGCATTAATCCACTAGACGCGGCGTGTCGCGAGCACAACATCGTATATTCGCCGATCAACGAACTCGCTGAACGGCACGTGGCTGACAACATACTCGCCGCGAAAGCGCGAAAACGCATAACCGCAAAAGATTCGACTCTCGGAGAGAGAGCCACAGCCACAGCTGTTTGGGCGGCTATGAAAGCCAAGACGAAATTCGGCATAGGTTTAAAAACGAAGAGGAAAAGGAGCAAGTGAATACTTCCGGTAGCTAAACGCGGAGGTATCTTGCCACTCTTGCCATTGTTGGGTGTTTTCGGTTCGTTGGTCGGCGGGGCGGCGGGAGTCGCAAAGGCCGTGAGCGATAACAAAGCCGCGCAGCGTCAGCTGGAAGAATTGAAACGTCACAATCGCGTCATGGAATGTCACGGAGATTATCTCGCTCCGTATAAGCGCGGCCGAGGCGTCTCGATGCGGAAACCCCCCCCCCCAAAAAAACGTTAAAATTTTCAACAGCAACTACCAACATACAACTGTAACAATTGGCTGAACGTATGCATATTCCACATTTCAGAGGTATTTTCATGCGAACCACTTTACCGACAGGAGGAGTACGTCGAAATAAGAGCGGTATCGTGAATTTGAACAATGCTGAGGGACTTGGTACTCATTAGGTGGCATATGCAAAGAGGGGCAATCGTGCTATATATTTTGACAATTTTGGTAATCTTCGACCGCCGAAGGAATTGGTGCGATATCTATGGGACGTAAATCGAATCCAATCACACGCCTTATCAGCGTTACGATCAAAGCAATTGCGGTAATCTGTGTTTACAGTTTTTACAGACGGTAGATAATCTATTTAAAGACAGACATTGCAACATTTAGACTCAGTATTCATTCAAACATGTCGCTGACGTTTACGTTGACAGGCAAAAGTAGCATCCTCGCGGTAAGCTACTTTCCACCTGTAGATTTGAGCGATGGTGAATACGAACTCGGTCTGGCAGATTTTGAAACATATACCTAATGTAAATTCGTCGAATAATAAATTTTATTTCGATAAAGACGACAAGGAGATTGTAATTCCCGAAGAATCCTACGAATTGCATGATATTGCAAAATATCTGAAACGTGCAATCCTACATGTTCGTCCAAACGATGCTGCGAGAAAGAAAACGAAAAGCGATGAAGAGGATGAAAACGATTACCCGCTGGTGATTCGCGCCAATAACAATACGATGAA
>NW_012026821.1:139366-139930 GCF_000956235.1 Wasmannia auropunctata | reverse complement strand
TCTGTTAAGAATCGGAAGATACGTATCTGAGTGGAACTCTGTGTCACTTTGCTTATTTAGTCCATTCTTTTGTTTAATGATATGGATCATCTCTGATGTTAATCTTTTTTGATACTGTTTCTCGTTATCCAATATTTGGACGTTGTCCCAGTCAAACTTATGATTCTCCTTTTCTCTGTGGATAGAAATCACAGAGGGAGAGCCGCTAGTTTTTCTAATGTCTGACATGTGTTCATGGACCCTCGTTTTTAACTGTCTTTTCGTCTGTCCTACATATGAGGCGTCACAGTCCATGCACGAGATCTTATATACTACATCACTGTGTGACATATAATCCAGAGAATCTTTTCCGGTTTTTATGAAGTTCTTTAGATTATTTGGTATCGAAAAAGCCGTTTTTATATTGCATTCATTCATAATAGGTAAAATTCTTTCAGAGATGTTCCGAATGTACGGGAACGTAAAACGTTTTTTTGTGACTGTCGAGTGTCTCCCAGTGTCGGGATGTTCCGTTCTATGAAACAGGCATTTAAGTCTCGTATGGATGTTAGAAAAATAAAGGCA
>NW_012026821.1:137882-139316 GCF_000956235.1 Wasmannia auropunctata | reverse complement strand
AGTTTCACATTTTAATCATCTAAATTATCGACTCACTATTTCTTTAATTCAATAAATAACCGCAATATCACATAACAGTCTCATTTCAGCAGTCTATCTTGATTTCCCCCTCCCTGTTCGTTCCTCGCTAGCAGACGGTAAATAATTAGTCATGTGAGTTATTCTTTACTAAACATACTGCGTAATCGTGTAAACTCCGAATATTAGTTCGTCGAAGCATTACGAATAATTAATAAAGTATTTATTTGTGTGAACTTTAACGCGTGTGATTTCCCTAGTGCATCCGGTCCGTGAATCCTTCTCTGCGTGAGATCTCACTCGAGATCGAATCAGCGATTTCTCAACAGAATTTAATACTAATACAACAAACCTTTTTCCTTCATCTCTTTACTTTTTGTATTAGCATTGTAAGTTTCGATAAAATTTTTAGACACAGAAAAAGTGAAAGAGAAAAAACGTGTCGGCTGCAAATCCGTATTCCACTGTATTTCATTTTGGAATCAGTTTCTGAAACAAGTCGAATCGATCCGAACGCAGCATAAAGTAATTGTAATTTAACCGACGACGCCCGACAAATGCTACAAACAACATTTTTTATATACAGCAACAAACGAAAAAAATCATTAATAAAATTAAATCGGCTATGATCTCGAAAGTTTGGAATGTTTTAAGAATACTGATTACCAACGATGATTGGTATAGATAGACAGAAGATAACGTTGTGTATTCCAAATTATTTTGAATATATTATGCAAGGTAAAAATATTGAACGTAAGAAAATATTCAGTCGAAAATTTTTCTTATATTTGTTTCAAAACTATTTACTGATTTTTACAGGAGATATTCAAAATATTTACATTTTTCTTAAATACGATTCTCCGCATGAAATTTTGTTGCACTCTATTTAGCATGGTAGTTATACTGCGGTGTTATACTGCGACTTGCTGTTTCAGTTTTTTCAATTAATTCATCTCAGTTGCGTAGTAATATCTGATACATTTGATCTCGTATATAATTTCATGTAAAAAATTTATGTGTGTGAGATCAGGTGATCATGATGACCATTCGTCGCTGTAAATCGCTGTAAATACTATTCACCTGTGTGAAAATCGACGATTTTAAATAGCACGGGCAATAAGAGATGTATAGCCTAGATAGTTGCCTTGCTGGAATATAATATTTGGTAGGATATTCAAGAATGGAACATCGTCCAACAAATTTGGCAATGTTTCTTCCAGAAACTCTGAATATACTTCTGTCGTGATATTAATATTTTTGAGAAAAAAGTATAGTCCGATAATTATATTGTCCACAATCCCCATTTATTTAAACGTTAACATTATATTGCCCCTAAATCTGCATTTTCTTTCCGGCAGTGAAAATTCTATTACTCGTAATGATGTTCATTATGACGATTATAATATCACCGTTACT
>NW_012026821.1:132084-137832 GCF_000956235.1 Wasmannia auropunctata | reverse complement strand
AGAGATGTGTATAAGAGACAGTTACAAAATGTATTTAAAATATATAACTGGTGGTCACACCATCAAATAAAGCAATAAAATGTATAATCTTAATATTATAATCAATAAAATGTGAAATTTTTAAAATTATATTTCAATTTTTTTCCCTTTCCTTGTGGGTAAGATCACGCATACATGTATATAGTACCACTACTACAGCATCGAGATGTGTGTGAGCATACTGACACGTTCATATTTATCTTTGACGCGGATAAAATTTCTACATGGCGATGGCCGCGAATGAATAAAATTTCTATATAGTTAGGAACGATAGCGGTTTGATAGAACAGGGGTATCGATTCAATAGGCGGTTCGATAGACAGTTCGATTGAACAAACAGGCAGTTCGACAGAACAGGTGTTCGACAGGCAGTTCGACAGAACAGCGGTATCGGTTCGATAGGCGTTTCGATAGGCGGTTTGATGATGGTTTCATACTATGTGTCTTCGTGATATTACCATGACGTTGAGATGTGACGAATGCTGACATTAATTTTTTATCTTGACGTGTATAATATATCTAACTAATGAAGGTCGCGGACGAAAGAATATGATTGTCTTTGTAGTTAAGACCAATAGCGGTTTGATAGAACAGACAGGCAGTTTGATACAACAGGCAGTTCGACAGGCAGTTCAACAGAACCGGGGTATTAGTTCGACAGAACAGCGGTATCGGTTCGACAGTTCAGCTGTATCGGATCGATAGGCGGTTCGATAGCGGTTCCGGAAAAGCGTTTTTTATAGTTACGATTGTTTCAATAGCGATTTCATTTACATCCTTTATAGCTGCTATCATTTCATGGGAGCGCGCGGTGTGTGATATAACGTATATATCAATATTATCCGCACGGTGCGCGCATTATCAGGTAGGCGAGATAATTATTTCTTGCTTGCATTTTTACTCGCGGGTTCCCGTAGACCCTTAGGTAAGTCAGTCGACGTTGAGCTGTTGTGACAGTTAATCGTTGCCAAGTCAATAAGTCGAAGTATCTATAAGTATGAAGTGCATCTGTTGCGAAAAAAACTTTGTGCCCAGTACCTGCGACGTCTGTTCGCGCAGGTACTGGCTGCGCGCGGCTAGACGCCACGCGGGGTCGAGGTATGACAACAGATTTTTGGGAGCTCTGGCGAGGGCGAGGACCTCCGAAATCGTGGTGCTTGGGAGCTCGCACGAGACGGCCAGGAGCCTGCAGGTGTAGGGCCCGCGCGAGGAGCAGGCGAGGGTGAGGACGCCTCCGCGGGAGGATGAATCGAGGAGCCCGCAGCCCGCGCGAGGAGGCGTCGCTGAGCGTCATCATGGACGTAGCAACCGGTAGGATTGTCGCGTATTACAATTAGGTAAGTATTTTTTAAATAACTATCCTCCTTTCTTTTTCTTCTTTTTGCAATTGTTTAAATACTCTCCCCTTTTGTCTGTTGACAGATAGCAACGGATTACGGTGGATTTGCATTAGATAGAGGACATATATGACATAGTTTATCATAAATTTTAAAATAAACTATTATTATTATTTTAATCCTATTATTTTTTTCTACTATTCCATTTCGCGTACGTGCGATAAGCGCGGTTGGGACGGCGATACCGCGGGGTGGGACGGCGGGCCCGCGAGCGTTGCGGCGACAGCGGCGGCGCGGACATCAACGGCAGCGCGGTTCCCTCTTCCCCGCACCTACAACGTGGCTCCCTCTTCCCCGCGGACTCCGCACCTTCAACGCGGTTCCCCCGTCCCCGCGGACCACGCACCCATGACGCGATTTCCCCGTCCCCACGGACCCCGGGTCAGGTCAGCCGGAGCGTGCGGCTTCCCCGCGGCTTTCCCCTCCCCGCGGACCCCCCGCGGACCTCCCTGCCCTTCACCCTCCTAATTATTGCGAAATAGTGCATTTTTGTAATCATTTTTTTAAAAAATCAATATTTACAGTAGTTTATGTGCGTACATTATTCAAAATAACAATATTGAGAATATTTTGTAGTATTTTTACTTTCAACTATGAGCAAAGTTTTATATGTGTTCACTAAAAGCTGTTATAACGTCGAATAAATTACTGTTAAGTTATTATAACCAACGCAAACACATAATAAAAGGTTCATAAATTGTAATGACCTATTCCTGCTAAAAATAACGGACAAAAACGGATAGGATTTCTATCCGTTTCTAACGGTAAGCTGTTCATTCTATCTGCAAACATAGAAAATCCGCATTTGCAGTAGTAGATCTTATCGGTTTCTGCCTGCATCCTGTACGTAATCACTTAAATCAGTCCGCAATTACGTACAAAAATCATGTCGGTTTCTGTCTGCATCTGTATGTAATCACATTTCACCTGCATCTGTCCGCAATTACGTACAGGAATCCTGTCCGTTTCTGTCCGCATCCTATACGTCGCGATTGCTATTTGCATGTATCTGCAATTATGTACAAGAATCCTATTCTGTCCGTGTCCTGCACGTAATCACATTTTATCTGTATAAACTATCCATAATTACGTACAAGAATTCTATCCGTTTTTGTCCGCATACTATACGTCGCGATTGCTATCTGCATGTATCCACAATTACGTACAGGAATCCTATCCGTTTCTGTCTGTATCTTTCACGTAATCACATTTTATCTGTAACTGTTCGCAATTATGTACAGGAATCATATCCGTTTCTGTCCGCATACTATTCCTTGCAATTGCTATCTGCATCTGTTCGTACAGATAAAATATGATTACGTGCAGAATGCGGACAGAAACGGATAGGACTCCTGTACGTAATTGCGGATACGTGCAGATAGCAATTGCTACATATAGGATACGGACAGAATAGGATTTCTGTTCGTAATTACAAACGTACAGAAATCCTATATATAGCAATTGCTGTCTGCACGTATCCGCAATTACGTACAGGAGTCCTATCCGTTTCTGTCCGCATTCTGCACGTAATCATATTTTATCTGTAACTGTCCGCAATTATGTACAGAAATACTATCCGTTTCTGACCGCATCCTGCACGTAATCATGTTCGGTTTTGATCGGCACTTATATCGGTGCGGATGAACATAGCAGTGCAGTGCAATAATTCGCGCGGTCAAAGACAATCTCAGGTGCACGAAACTTGCCGGCTCGCGTAAATGAGACATGGCCTCGCGTGTATTTTTTAGCCGAACCACCATCTTGACTCTTGATTTCCCGACAATATTTGTTTGCTTGTACAGTGCAGTGCAATAATTCTCTGAATCTATGACCACGCAAATTATTGCACTGCACTGATAGCATCTCTTAATTATAATAATTTCAAATAGAATTTTTACGCATATTTAATTTTTGAGGTTATTGCAGGCCCCAGAATGTCAAGCGCAATTGGCAGTTCCGGTGCTTTCTTGTCACAGGGCGCGACATGCGCGAGCGAAAATTGCGAAGTGCGATTGAATACGTCATTCCGCGTACGTTACACGGTAGCGAGCGCTCGGTGCTTGCCCGTCGATGTGAGCGAACGGATCGGATGTTTTGTGTATAATATGGGCTTTGTTTTAAATTTTGCGATAGAAAAAAAATCATTAAAGGTCGATGAGATTCTGTCAATGTTTCTAGAAGCCCATATTATCATACACACGAAATTTATGGGAAACTATACTTTATGCTGGCAATTATTCGTTATTTTAGTAATCTTGAACAATTTTCTTTATTTGATTTTTATATAATTTTTGTATATACAATCTGCATTTAACTTACTTCCGACAGCAATCAGGAGTATATTTTTCTTAAACACTAATTTTTTTATAATATATTAGATTTTAGTTTTTATTTTTAAGTTTTTAAATTTAAAATATTTAATTTTTTATAGTATCGTATTTTTAGCTTTTTTTTAAATATTTTTAAATAAGTTATTTTTTTTATTTTAATTATTTTATAGTTTTTATTAGGCTTATAATTTTTATAAGAATACAGCTCTTATAGTTTTAATTTTTAAGTTTCTAATTTTCAATTTTTATTTTAAACTTTTTTGTACGATTGTTGTTTTTAAAATGTTATTTATATAATATAACCTTCTACTTTTTATTACGTTGTCAAATTTGATTTAAACACTATGATAGTATCTTTAAAAAATTTATATTAGAAAATGTAATACTGTTTATTACATTATATATTTAATTTTATTATGCTGATTTAAGTTTACACAAATTTAACAATTTTAGATTTATGCCGGGAGCACATGAAATGCATAACAGAGCATAAGCACAGCATAAGGGCTCTACCAATGAGAATCCTATGCAAATCAAAATGGCGACTTTATGCTGGCTGCTATTGATCCAGCGGTTTTATGCTATGTTTATGATTTGTTATGCATTTTATGTGCGCTCCGGACCTTAACCTCTATAAATAGATTTAGCCTCTAACTACTACAACCATAGATTTGTTTGTATTGCACAAAAAAGCTCGCAAAATTCTAACAATAAGTGCAACAAAAAGTGTAAACAATACGAACATACTATGATATATGACTTTGAGATATGTTTGGAAGCCTAATCAGATGCTATTCACGTATTATTTTATTTTTGTTTACCGAATGTTAAACAAAGATAAAATGATACTTGAGGAGCACCCGGATGGGAATCCGAACACACTCTTGAGTACTTTCTATTTATTGACACAAGTCAACATAAACATTACTCTATTCTCCTTGGCATTTAGTGAGTAACAAAGACAAAATGACACTTAGCTCATTAAATGGAAAGCACCCTTTAAATGTAAATCACTAAAGTTTCCTGCTTACAAAAATCTCATTGGTTAATTAATTATTTTCTACATTTATCCGACATTTAATCAACGAACGTATATACTACTAAGATCATTTATAATCTATCAAACTGCCCATGGACTGAAAATACTACTATTTATTAATAGAAAAATTCATGATAATTTAATGAAGGTTAGACAATAAAAAGTCTATAGCCAAAAGTTGGTAAAAATCTATATGGTTGTGGAGATCTTTTGATAAAAACTAATTTAGCTCGGTGAAACGCGTATTCCTTCTGTTTTTTGCCAATCTTCGATTAGCAGCAATCGGTCGTAAAAAAGTTCCAGCGTTTTAAAGTCTGTGTTCAAAATTTTCTATGTTATGAAGATTTTCGATAAATTCAGCAATTTTGTCTAATTATTCCTTAAGAAATTTTACAGTTTTTAATCGATTAAAAAATTCGTCAATTAAAGCGATAAAAATATCATTTAAAGGAAAGGAGAATCAACTTCATTATTCTATAACTTTAAAGGCTTATAACTTTTGTTTTCAATTTCTGGGTTTGGGTTTATAAAGATACTTGTTAGAAATCTTTGAGAGGAGACTATCAGAACTTTCAAGAAATTGCCATTTTTCCGGAAAAAGTTTTAGCTGATATAAAAATTCTTGAAAAACTTTTTTGTAACTCCAGCAATTTCTACAGATCTGGTGTCCCCTCCCTTTCCCAACAAGTTCTAACAATTATCCTTATAAATCGAAGCACTAAAATTGTAAACAAAAGATTATAAATATAATATATTATTCTGGCTCATATAATTAAAAATTAACGAAGTATCAAATGAAGGGCTAGTGAGCCTTGCACGAAGTTAGTGCTAAAATTACAAATATTTAACAATAATAATTATCACCCAAACGTTTCGGCTCCGCATTGAGCCATCTTCAGTGGGTAAAATAACGAAAATTTTATTACTTCTACTTTACATTAGC
>NW_012026821.1:131611-132034 GCF_000956235.1 Wasmannia auropunctata | reverse complement strand
ATAAAAATCATACAATACATAAACATATTAATAAATTTGTTGGAATATTAGTAATATTTTTTTATTTTATGTACAATATTGCAATAAATGTGCTGTGTGCAACTTGAGTATAAATGTAATATGTCTTTTATATTACGAAGGATAATGATGTTGAAATCTTGTGGCGTTTAAGTAGAGCCATTTATAAGATGTCTTTAATGGCCAGTGACGTAGAAGCGCAAAAATTAACTTATGAGGGATATGATTTGATACGTATGGCTCTTGACATTCAAGAAGATCACTGTGCCGTGCACAACTGGATGTCTATATTTCTCAATGGGAAGAGTCTTCTGGAGGGTACAAATATGAATATAAAGAATCATGCAATATTAAAAGACATATGGAGGTAAGATATTTGATAAATAATATGGATATAATTTGCAA
>NW_012026821.1:130772-131232 GCF_000956235.1 Wasmannia auropunctata | reverse complement strand
TTCTCAACGTAAGTTACATAATCATAATATATAATACTTTTATGTATAATTTTTAAATTCTTATTGCATATACTTTTAAGTACTTAATATTATAATATAATATTTGTTTCGTAGAATGGAGACCGAGAGGCAGAAGAAGCGGACAACGCCAAAGGGCAAGAAGATTTTTTAATTTTTGTTCAACATGTGCGACAACTATAACAAACACTATTTCGGAGAAAGAGGAAAAGGAAGAGAAACAGGAAGAAATTAATAATTTATTTTCATTTCTTAAAAAAATAGTTTTACCATGTTGTTATTTATTTTAAAATGTTAAAATGTTGTTAAATGTTTACAAATAAATTAATAAATTAATAATATATACACTGTTAAATCTATATAATAAATTTCAATATATCGTAATACGACAGAGAAATATAATTATATTATATTATATACACTGTTAAATCTACAGTGTCAA
>NW_012026821.1:128461-129156 GCF_000956235.1 Wasmannia auropunctata | reverse complement strand
TGGCGGTGCCGAACGGCTACGCTGATTGGCGCTCGAAAGCGAGCGCGTGGATGCCGTCGCTACGGGAAGACGGCAGCGGAGTCTCTTGTCGGATGTCGAACGTGAAAAATATTGTACGCCATGCCTCGTGGCATGGCCTCGGTTACTGTCGAATAAAAGCAGTGTTAAGTGAATTTGCCTTGACTGTGAGTCTTCCCCAGATATTTCCCGTGTCCTTCCTGATTTCTCTGACCCCCCAAATGCCACCCTGCCGCGGTAAAATTCTCCAACCGCTCACTTTTCAATATAAAAGTAAAATAGGCCGAGATTTTGTGAGTTGTATTTTACTTTATATATATAAATTGTGACGCCGCAGTCCGCTGCGGCGAGGCAGCGTCCCGCCGCCGTCACAAGGCGCGGGTTCGCGCCCCTTTTGCCGGACCGACAGCTGCATCGTTAAGAGCGAGACCGAGATCTCCGGGAGGCCCGAATTTAAATCGCGTATCGTTTAGAATTTTGGTTGGAACCTCTTACATGTACCGCGGCACCTCACCGGATCCATGGAGCGTCCGCGGAAGAAGCTCAAGGCCAACGAAAGCAGCAGGGAATTGGAGTACGGACGACCGGGCGCCGGAGCAGAGGGGACACGCACCGGGCACGCGGCGAACAGGTGATCGAGCGCGCGAGCACGCGCAAGGATACCCGCGCCGCCAGGG
>NW_012026821.1:123255-127893 GCF_000956235.1 Wasmannia auropunctata | reverse complement strand
GCTTCGTAACACGTAGTGGTTTCTAATCAAAGAGATGAGAAGCTTTGTACAAGTAATAAAAGTCTTTAATGTGGAAAGGAATACAACGTGGTCGTCCTGTGAGATCGTTATACTCGAACTAACAAGATAGATAGATAGTCCAATAGTATTAAGAGTCGTTTTCATGAAAGGTGTCGGTACGCTCTTATTGGTCCGCGCATCGCAAAGACAATGCAAGTCCCAACACTTCCCCTCGATGCGTGGGCGATCAAACTATGTCGCAGTGGGCGGTCCAAGTCCCAACAGTTCAATACATTTCTTGTGCTTCGGTCCCGGCAATCCCTTGGTCAAAAGATCGGCGGTCATTTCTTCGGTGGGGATGTATTTGATCTCAAGAAGATTTTGTTTTAAGGCATCTCGGATGAAGTGATGCCTTATGTCGATGTGCTTACTTCTGGCGTGAAAGATCGGATTTTCTGCAAGTTTTTGCGCTCCGAGGTTGTCATTGAAAACTATCACGTCGGCAAGATCCTGGAATCCCAATTCGGTCAGGAAACCACGAAGGTATATGGCCTCCTTCGTAACCTCTGAAAGCCCCATATACTCTGCTTCTGTGGAAGAAAGGGCCACAGTCCTCTGTTTCTTCGCCTCCCAGGAAATAGGTCCGTTGCTAAGCGTAGTTATATACCCCGTATGCGAACGCCTATCAGTTGGGCAGCTGGCCCAGTCAGAATCGACGAAACATCTCAGGTCATCGGTAGCAGGCTTAAATACAAGTCCAAGGTCGATAGAACCTTTAAGGTATCGTAATACCCGTTTGGCAGCCGTCCAGTGAGTCAGGTCGTAGCAGTCGTTAAATTGACTCAACGAGCTGACGGCAAACGCAATGTCTGGTCTGGTTGAAACGGCAAGGTACATCAAAGCACCAATAAGCTCTCGATATGGAGTTTTTGAAATTTCAGCATCTGGATTTCCGTCTGACTTCACTAACTTAACGTTGGGATCCATTGGAGTATTCACGGGCTTAGACTCAGCCATCCCGAAACGATCCAGTATGTCTCTGATGTAGCCAGATTGATGCATGGCGATCGTGTCCCCGTTTTGAGTAAACTCAATACCCAAACAATGCTTGACCTCGCCGAGGTCTTTCACTTCAAATTCTCGTGCTAGATTTTCTTTTAAAATTTCAATCTTCGTCAAATTTCTTGAAATGAGCATCATATCGTCGACGTAAACAGCAATGAAAATTACATCGTTTCCTCGTCCGAGTTTGTACACACAAGGATCAGCATTTGTTGGAGTAGCGCCGAATCTTCTCAGTACTCCGTTCAAGGTGGCGTTCCAATTTCTTCCGGCTTGGCGTAGGCCGTATAGCGACTTCTTTAAAAGGCACACTTTATCGCCAACCGTTAATTCTTTCAGCATCGCCTTGGCCTTCATGAGAACGTCGCTGTTTCGCTTTTCATTCTCAATTAGACGTTCCAAAATCTCGGTGGTAAATTTCGGAGGTTCCAAGTATAACTCTTCCTCGAGTTTGCCATTTAAATAGGCAGTAGCAATGTCGAGTTGGTGAACTTTCATACCGTGACGAGCTGCAATCCCCATGAGAAGTCGAATCGAGCTCAAACGAGCTACGGGAGCGAATGTTTCATGGAAATGAATTCCCGGACGTTGAGCGAAACCTCGGGCAACGAGGCGCGCTTTCCTTCTCTCGATCGTACCATCCGGTTTGTACTTATTCCTTAACACCATACGACTCTCGATAACTTCGGCTTCTTTGGGGCGTTCGACGATTTTCTAAGTGTTATTTTGGATAATTGATTTTAATTCAGATGACATTGCGTCATACTACTTCTCCGAATCCGGGCTGGATAGAGCTTGCTTCATGGGAATTTCTGAAAGCATAGCAAATTCTGCCTCCGCACCTCTGGCGTCGGCATCTCTCGTGTGAAATAACTTACGAGGACTTCCCCTTAATCCGGTACGTTCAATTCTCGGTCGTCCTGGTGCTCTTCTAGGAGCGGCTGGCGGTTGATTATCCGCTTGGAGGTCACCATTTCGTGCCACGACGTTGTCGCCTCCCTCGATATCGTAGTACTCTTCGATGTCGCTTAGTTCCTCGTTGACGAGTGGAAGGTCGTTGTCGACGTCCTCCAAAGGCATGCTCTCGATGATGATTTCTTGACGCGTTGGAATTGGATTCTGCGATTTATTTTCCGCCTGTATGAAAAGATTTTCTGGAATGAATTCCTCGTATGTATTCGGTTGAGGGTTAGGCGTTTCTTGGAAGGTAACGTCGCGAGTAATTTCAATTTTTTTATCGTCAGGAATCCATACTCGGTATCCTTTTGACTGTTCGGAATAACCTAGGAACATTCCTTTCTTACTGCGATTGTCGAACTTTCCCTTTCCAGTGTTTGTATTGAGGCAGAAGACTTTACAACCGAATTCTCTGAAGTTGCTCACATCCGGTTTTTCTCCGGTCCAAGCTTCGTATGGCGTTTTTCCGTCCAAACTCTTTGTCGGGCATCTGTTTCGAATGTAGTTTGCGGTGGAAACCGCTTCTGCCCAGAAGGAAGGTGGAAGGCCGGATTGAATTAGAAGGCATCGAGCCATATCTAGAAGTGTGCGGTTTTTTCTTTCCGCGATCCCGTTCTGTTCCGGATTGTGTGCGATGGTCAGTCTTCTGGCGATGCCATGTTCCTTCAGATAAGTGTCGAACTCCTTATTTTTAAACTCTCCGCCGTTGTCCGTCTGAAGATACTTGACTTTCTTCCCCTTTTGATTCTCCACCATTCTTTGAAATTCTTTGAACATTTTGAAAACTTCAGTCTTCGATTTCAAAAAACGGACCTCGCACCATCTCGAACTGTCGTCAATGAACGTGACGCAGTACTTGGCTCTGTTGATCGATTCCACTCTCATCGGTCCACATACGTCAGAGTGTATGATGTCGAGTAATTCCGTCCGTCTGTTCGATTTCTTTTGAAAAGGGGTCCTCGTCATCTTTCCCTGGATGCATACGTCGTTTGATTTCGTCGTCAAGTTGATCGATGTCCAATCCCATCAAGTTTCCGCTGCGCCGAGCGTTTACAAGATCCTTCATGTTTAAATGCCCGAGGCGTCGGTGCCAAGTCATCAGTGTTTCCGAAGACCTTTTCGTGGGCTCCGAGATGACCTTGCACTTGTGCTGTTGATCCTCACTCACAAAATACAATCCGTCGATCTTCTTTGCCATCATCTTCGTATCTCCGTCTTGGTCGACTATCCAAGCCATGTTTCCTCTAAAGATCACGTCATAATTATTTTCCGTGATTTTTCCAATAGATATTAGATTTGAACGTAGATCGGGAATGTGTAGTGCGTCCTTTAAAAGAATATTATTATTCTTGCCGTAAACGTTTGTTGTGAAACATGCTGTACCTCTGGCTTTGATTTCCGTTGATGTGTCATTTGCCAAATTTAGCCTTCCGTGTCCCGCGTTGTGAATATCCGTGAAGTCTCGTAGTTCCTTGCAAAGGTGTGATGTGGCGCCACTATCCAGGCACCATTTTTCTTCGTGGATCCGATTTCTCGCAACCAATGCCGTTTCTTCCTTCGTTGATATTTCTGATGCGCGTAAACTGACGTCCTCGGTTTTCTTGGCGTTTTGCTTGTCGTTGTCGTCCTTGCTTCTACAATCAGCGGACTTGTGGCCGAATTTTCTACATCGATGGCATTGAAACTTGAATTTTTCTTTAGATTCCGACGATGCATTCTTCTTGGCGCTCTGGTTCCACCGTTTGTGTGTACCCTTTTTGGCAATCATCGCGTTCTGTACTGCGCCTTTCGAGTCACTTTTTCGAGCGTCACTCTCTTCTATAATTTTTACACGAAGCGTGTCCGGATTCGGTAGCTCGTCGCGAGATTCTATAGCGCACCGAAAATTTTCGAAGTTCGGCGGTAAGCTATATAGTAGCATTATTGCGAGCAAGTCCGGATTTATCACGACTTCCATTTCATTTAACTTGTCGACTGCGTCGAAAAACTTGTTCACGTGTTCGCGTACGTCGGTGCCGTCCTCCATGCGCTGTAGAGTGAGCTGCTTGAGTAGCGTCGCCTTCCTGGCCGGTCCTTTGGATTGGTAGATGCTTTCCAGCTTTAACCACACTTCGCGAGACGTTCCGCATCCCTTTATCTGTTTCAATTCCGATGGGCTGATTGCTAAAATAATGTCCGATTTAGCCTTATTATCGTTCTTTACCCACGTTTTCAATGCGTTTTCGTTAGAATTATTGTCTGCGAGCATAGGTTTTTCGTTTTCGCCGTTGACGTACGCCCACGCGTCATTTTTTATTAACAACGCTTCCATCTGCATCTTCCACGTATCATAATTCTCTTTGTTTAGAGTTTCGATTCTTAATAAGCCTGACGAACTCATCTTGATTCACGATCGCACGAGTTTCGAGAAACTAACCTACACACGTCGATTTCACTTCTCAGTTGATTACTTTTCAGATTATGAATTTCCGAGCTTCTGGGCCCATAACCTGTTGGTCAGAGCTTCGTAACACGTAGTGGTTTCTAATCAAAGAGATGAGAAGCTTTGTACAAGTAATAAAAGTCTTTAATGTGGAAAGAAATACAACGTGGTCGTCCTGTGAGATCGTTATACTCGAA
>NW_012026821.1:119438-123205 GCF_000956235.1 Wasmannia auropunctata | reverse complement strand
AAAATACGACGCCGCAGTCTACAGCGTTCGCATCGTCAAGTGATAATCGGAAAAACAACACACGCAATATGGGAACTAAATCAAAATTTAATTACAGGTGCCATAATTGCGGATTAGTAGGTCATCGTCGAGCCGAATGTAGAAAGCCAAAACAGCAAGATGGATACCGGAAAAACGACGGAGAGAAAGAGAAACAGGCAAATCTGGCAGTGGACAGATCTAGCGAGGTTGGATTTTCTGCGATAATTGGAAAGGAGCGAGACGGAAATGGTTCTAGCTGGATTCTTGATTCTGGAGCATCGGAACATCTAACAAATGATGAACGCTCTCTGGTAAATGTAAGATGGTTAAAACAACCGGTAAAGATTCGCGTTGCTAAAGCAGGTATGTCACTCATAGCAAAAAGAATCGGAGAAATACCCGGTAAGACCATTGTGAACGGTAAAGAGATTAATATCAGAATCAAGGAGGTATTGCATGTTCCCGGATTAGAATTTAATTTATTGTCAGTACCGAAACTCGAAGCAAATGGATTTAAAATCGTATTCGAAAAAGGAGAAGGAAAAATATTCAAACACAATCAACTTGTAGCGGCGGCAAGTCGGAATCATCGAATATACGAGTTAGAAATCGGTGAGCGGTTGAATATTGCAAACGTGGCGAGTGCAGTCACAGATGAAACAAAAATCTGGCACGAACGATATGGTCATATCGGAATCAGTAATCTAAAGAAAGTCGTCAACATGGTAGATGGAATCAATCCGAAAAAGTTAGATTTTAGTCAAGATAAAATCTGTGAGTGCTGTATCGAGGGGAAGCAAACTAAGTTACCACATAATCATGAAAGAATAAGAGCTAAACGTCCCCTACAACTAGTGCATAGCGATCTTATGGGTCCGATCACGCCGGAATCACATGACGGTAAACGATACGTGCTTACATTCATTGACGACTTCACTCACTTCACGGTAGCATATCTATTAAAAGGCAAAAGCGAAGTATTTAAATATTTCCAAATCTATGAAGCAATGGCTACAGCTCATTTGAATCAGCGCATAAGCAGGTTTCGTTGCGACAACGGTCGGGAATACACATCAAAGGAGATGGTTCAAGAGTTCCAACGGAAAGGAATCCGGTTTGAGCATACGATCCGCTATACGCCTCAACAAAACGGCGTTGCAGAGAGAATGAACAGAACGATCATTGAGAAGGCTCGTTGCATGATATTGCACTCTAAATTAGACAAATCTTTTTGGTCCGAAGCGGTTCTGAGCGCCATTTATATTGTAAACCGAAGTCCGACGACGGCGTTACACAATCTGGTACCCGCTGAATTATGGTTTGGAAATAGACCGGATGTCAGGAAACTAAAGGTATTTGGATGTATTGCACATTTACATATCCCTAAGGAATTGAATCCAGGAAAGCTCGATTCGCGCTCAAAAAGGTGTATTATGATTGGCTACACAGACAATGGATATCGTTTATGGTGCCCGGAAGATCGACGCATAATTTGTGGAAGAGATGTAATTTTCGATGAAACAAAATCTCTAACGGATACTCATGAACCCTTCATTGAAACGACCATTCCCGAAGACTCTAATTCCGACATATTAACGGAAAAGAATGAAGCAAACGAACAAGATCCGCCGCTAGATTATCAAGAACCGGATTGTTTAGCGAATGAATCTAATTCCACGGAAAGAGATGAGTCAATTGAAAGTAATGAAGAAAATAACGAGAAAGAACCTGTACTTCGTCGAAGCACCCGCGACAAGAAACAACCGAAGTATTTTGAGGATTACTGCGTGTTAGCGTTACACGCAGAATGTTATGTCGAAGATGTACCGAAGAATTATGCGGAAATAAACGCTCGAGATGACAGAAGAGAATGGAAAAGGGCAGTTAACGAAGAATTGGAAGCAATCCGCACAAATCAAACGTGGAGCTTAGTAGAACTGCCAAGCGGAAAAAGAGCAATTAATAATAAATGGATCTTTAAAATCAAACGCGATGAATCCGGAAATATCGAACGTTATAAAGCACGCCTTGTCGTTAAAGGATGTTCGCAAACCAAAGGTTTCGACTATGATGAAACCTATGCACCGGTGGCAAGATTAACAACAATGAGAATTCTATTATCGATCATCGTACATGAAGATCTTCATGCGGACAGGTTGGACGTTAAGAATGCCTTTCTCCATGGTACGCTTTCAGAAGAGATTTATATGAAACAACCCGAAGGGTGTGAAGACGGAACGGCACGGGTTTGTAAACTAAACAAAACATTGTACGGGTTAAAGCAATCACCACGCGCTTGGAATTTTGAAATCATTAGGTATGTAAAGACTATTGGTCTAAAACAATCAGAATATGACAAATGTTTATTTCACGAATTGACTGAGGAAACGAGAACTTACCTTCTATTATACGTTGATGATATCATTATTGCTAGTAATAAACGGAGCCGATTAAACGAATTAAAACACTTGCTAGAAAAACAATTCTCTATGAAAGATCTTGGTACACTAAAAGGTTTTCTCGGAATTAAAATTGATCGCCACAAAAACGGAATAGATATTAATCAGACTACCTATTTATCTAAATTGTTGAAACGGTTCGGAATGGAGGGCTGTAAACCCGTTCGGACCCCGATGGAGCCAAAGTCAGTCAACGAAGCGTCACAGTTAAATACAACGGAAAATATGACACATCCATATAGAGAATTGATCGGATGCCTTATGTACGTGATGTTGAATACAAGGCCGGACATCAGTGCAGCAGTGAACTATTACAGTCGATTTCAAGGAGCGGCAACTGAGGAACACTGGAAAGGACTTAAACGAGTCTTGCGATATCTTATGGGGACAATCAACATGTCTTTGAGATTTCGTAAAGCACAGAACTCTACAATCATGGCCTATGCTGACGCAGACTGGGGAGGAGATAGCGACCGAAAGTCAACCACTGGTTTTCTGGTTGAAGTCTACGGAAATCCGGTGTGCTGGGTAACAAGGAAGCAATCTACAGTAGCCTTCTCCTCTACCGAAGCGGAATATGTGGCTCTAGCCAACGCAGCAACCGAAACTATATGGACACGGAATCTCCTCGAGGAACTTGGACGAGCATTAAAGGGACCTGTAACTATGTATGAAGATAATCAATCTTGTATACATTTGTTAAGCAAATGGGAGCATCAAAGACTGAAACATATTGATATAAAGTACAATTTTATCAGAGATTTGAGCAATGAAGGCATTATTAAGGTAGTATATGTTCCTTCAGAACATCAAAAAGCTGACTTGTTAACTAAAGGTGTAGCAGCGACAAAATTTGAAAAGTTAAGAAAGTTATTCAGTCTAGAGTAATTTTTTTTATATTTAGATTATTACTACATATTTATAAGTTGATTTTTTTTGTTACCCTAACATACAAATTGAGGGGAAGTGTTGAGAGGGCAATTCGCCTGCTAGGGATAAACAGATGGCGTCCCTGATCTATAATTTACTACTTTATCCTATCTTTACTTTTATATACTTAGTGGTCTTCCCGCAGTGAACGCTCTGACTTCGGTTCTCGCTCTCGTGTGTGACACACAACCTTTTGTACTTGAAACACACATTAAAGTTCAGTTAAGGAATATATACAGTTCTTTTCACCCCATCGAAATCCGAGATTCCGACACCGCAAAGCTAAAACCTTAACATTTATTGATATCAAATCTTTCATATAAGTAATATACTTATGACTTAAGTAAGGAAACGTAA
>NW_012026821.1:118780-119087 GCF_000956235.1 Wasmannia auropunctata | reverse complement strand
TAAAGGTTATTTTAACTATTTTATAAATTTTGAATAATTTTTATTGAATGTTTTTATTTGGATATGTTAAATTAATTATTTAATGCGATTCATTCGCCGTCTGATGCGAGTACTAATATAAAGTGAGTGTTCGTATGATATTACGAATACTCACTTTATATTAGTACCCGCGTGATACGGGTACCCGTGTGATACGAGGAATCGGTTCTCACCCGTGTGCAACGAACGGGCGGGCGGGCGGTTCTCAATTTTTCTTGTTACCCGGTTTTTTTTCCGAGCACTACTGAAAAGTGAGAAACCATGAAAA
>NW_012026821.1:118379-118730 GCF_000956235.1 Wasmannia auropunctata | reverse complement strand
TATAATTTTAAATATTTCACATTTTATTGATTAAAATATTATACATTTTATTGTTTTATTTGATGATGTGACCACCAGTTATATATTTTAAATACATTTTGTAATGCGCAATTCTTAACATGTTTTCCGCAACGCATAGTATTAATTACACTTAGATTATTCAAAGAAACTACATTTTCGTAATCGGTATCCAGAGTTTCAATGACTACTCTCACATCGAGTATATCACCGAGCCATTCTCGTTATTGATATCCTTTAACGTACACGATAGCCTCGTCGGTATCATCCTCTTCACCAAACACAGCTGTTGCAATCAGGTATTTCGCCATGCTGTACGGAAACGTCCCATCT
>NW_012026821.1:117877-118329 GCF_000956235.1 Wasmannia auropunctata | reverse complement strand
TTATATTATACTATAATAAAAATAGGAATTATTGACTGCGTGTATGCGTCTTTCACTATTTCAGTCTTGAAACTAATTCATATTCAAATTCGTATTCAAATGCTTCGCAAATATTGTCTGATAAGATAAATTTGACATTCTACGACATTCAAATTTTACTTTGTAAGTGTTGTCTAGCCGTGCGCGATAAAAACGATTCATAGTTATACATCCGCAGAATATTGCGAAAATAGATTTGCTTTTATCGTTATCCTTTGTTAAATGCAAAAATGCGATCAGAACGTGCTGCGTGAAGAATTGCTGCGTGCGCGCAGCGTAAACGAGTACAGATGGTGTGCGTATAGAGGCGTTTGTAATTATTACTCGAAAATGATACTTTGGAAAATAACTTTATCACACATAGTTGAATTCGTATTAAAACAAACTTTAATTTGGTCATAAAAAAAATTTAA
>NW_012026821.1:113938-117827 GCF_000956235.1 Wasmannia auropunctata | reverse complement strand
AAACGGATAATTTAGTAGAGCTGATGCGAGAAATGCGTGAAATGAGAACTCAAATGAATGAACTCATAATGAACCAACGCGAAGGGCACCGCGATCGACGCCGTGATACGTACGATCATAGCTTCGCATTAGAAACATCAAAACCTGTAGACGATACCCGTAATTATTCGGTGCGAGATCACAGTTGCTCCGCGCTGAATATTTCGAGATCGCAGGATGATATTCGTAACCAACCGGGACGAACTCATAATTTCATGAGCCTGATCGAGGCACGAAAGCTAGTTCCGGAAATAGACGGCAGCTCGCGGGATCGCATTCATGAATTTTTGGAAGCCGCTTCCTACGCGATGAAAAACATCCATCCGGCGGACGAAAATTCATTTTTGGAAGCTCTAATTTGTACAAAACTGAAGGGAAAAGCACGCAAAGATTTCCGCACGCGCAGTATTCGCAACTTCGCTCAATTCAAGGGCGAAATGGAAACCAAGTATCTGTGCCAGCGAAGCATGATCAATTTGTAGCAAGAGTTTAATTTAATCAAGCAAAAGCCGGGAGAAAGCGCGAAGGATTTCGGGCGCAGAGTGGAAGACCTCGCCATAGACCTCTTCGAGAGCATGGAAGAAGGGAAAAACCACACTCTCGAGCAACAACATGTTATTTACGAGCATACACAGACATTAGCATTGCAGAACTTCCAAATTGGATTAAGGGAAGATATTCAGGTGCTGGTACGCTCACAACGCTTCCGTACTTTGGCGGAAGCAATAGACGGGGCAAGCGCCGAAGAGAAAGCAATGGCCGATGCTCGAGGTCTCAACAAGGCCTATAAAAACAAAAAATTTAAGTTCTAAAGTGACAGACCGCAGTGTACCAAATGCGGAAGACAAGGACATTCCGGAGATGAATGCCGTACTAAGCAGCAATTCTTCTTGCCTAAACAAGTTAAAAAGCCAGCCGGAGTGAATGCCCTAGAGAAATATTGCACACATTGCAAAAAACCGGGGCATACACGACAGGAATGCTGGTCGTTACAAAAACGCACTGGGGGAACGCGTACGCGACCCGGAGAAAATGAGATTCGGAAGAAGCCGCAGGTACATACGGCCACGACGGCGATCAAAGATTCCGAAGAAGCAGGGGACTCGTTTTCCAGCAGTGAAGACGAGGGAGTCACAAAAGAAAAAACAACACGAGCTGCACGCGAATATCGGATTACGCAGATAAGCGGAAAACCGAGAATAAGCACTGGACTCGACCTAGTAACCCTGCCGATGCAGGAAGCAAGGAAAGGGAAAGTAAGCCTTCTTGTCGACACTGGAGCAACCCTTACATTGATGAAATTGAAATATTGGACGACACCCCGTTACGAGAGGATCGCATGACTCTAACAGGAGTAACCGGTCACAAAATTCAAACTATTGGTAAGATTCGAGCGACTATACCGATTGGAGACCGAACGATTTGCCATACTGTATTTGTAGTACGAGACGATTTTCCTATCGATTATGAAGGAATTTTGGGCATTGATTTCTTGCAGAAGCAAAACGCGAAATGCGATCTCGGAAAGAAACAGCTGAGCATAGGCGAGACAACATTGCAGATGCGTCCATTTGCAAAAATACAATTAAAGCCGCGTAGCGAAACAATAACGCAGGCTTATACAGAAGTAAACCGAATCGGAGTAATAAATTCCGAAGAATTGGCCACAGGAATATTCATAGGAAATTGCCTGGTAGAGCCAAAAGAGAATAAATGCCCTGTAAGCATAATAAACACAACAGAAATGACCGTAAAAATAAATATGCCTCTGGTAGCCGTGGAGACGCTGCCGGCGAGCCGAGCGGGGAATGTTCTCACGTTACGCGAAGCGAGTAACGCGAACGCCGAGTTCCCGGTGTCGCGCGCAGAACGCTTACGCAAGCAATTACGGACCGAAGACCTCAACGAGGAGGAAAGGAAAACGTTGATAACGATACGCGAAGATTACAATGATGTATTCCATTTGGACAATAATACATTAAGCTGTACTACCGCGGTACAGCACGAAATAGCTACCCGCGTAAACAGCGCGCCAGTCAATGTTCGACCTTACCGCTTACCGGAAAAACATCGGACAAAAGTGAATCGGCAGATAGAGAAAATGTTGGCGGAAGGGATAATACGCCCTAGCACCAGCTCCTGGAATGCACCGATTCTGGTGGTTCCTAAAAAGACTGACGCATCTGGCATACCGAAATCACGGATAGTTGTGGACTTCCGTAAACTGAATGACCTAACCATCGGAGATTCGTTCCCGCTACCTAACATCACGGATATACTGGACCAGCTGGGAAGCGCGAAATATTTCTCGACGCTTGACCTAGCCTCCGGTTATCACCAAATAGCGGAGCAAAACTGACAAATGCAAGACAGCATTTATTTTCAGCTCGGACATTACGAGTTTAACCGAATGCCGTTCGGGCTAAAAAACGCACCGGCCACGTTCCAACGGCTAATGAACTCGGTGCTCGCAGGCATTCAGGGAATCAGATGCCTTGTTTATTTAGACGATATAGTCATTTATGGCTCTAGTCTACAGGAGCATAACCGCCGACTCATAGAGGTACTTAATAGACTGCGCGAGAATAATCTGAAATTACAACCAAATAAATGCGAATTTCTTCGCAAGGAAGTAACCTACCTAGGGCATATAATCACGGAAGGGGGAATAAAACCTGACCCCGAAAAGCTTAGGGCCGTAAAAGAATTTCCGGTACCTAAAAAAGTCAATACAATCCTTCTTAGGTCTGGCCGGTTATTACCGCAGATTCATGGAAAATTTCTCAAAGATTGCAAAACCGTTTACAAAGCTAACTCAAAAGAATACATCTTTTGTTTGGACCAAAGAACAGTAACGCGCATTTGACATGTTAAGGAAAAAATTAATTACGGCACCGGTCTTGAATTACCCGGTTTTCTCACAATAATTCACGGTCACTACGCCTCGGATTACACCATTGGAAACGTGCTATCACAGGGAACCTTGGGGCAAGACCGGCCAATTGCATACGCTAGCAGAATCCTGAACAAGGCCGAACAAAATTATAACACGATCGAGAAAGAATTGCTGGCGATAGTATGGGCCGTAAAATATTTTCGTCCATATGTATACGGTACTAAATTTAAGATAGTAACCGATCACAAACCATTAATTTGGCTATTCAGCGTGAGTGATCTCGGATCGCGGCTGATAAGATGGAGACTCAAGCTGGAAGAATATGACTATGAGATAATCCATCAAGCAGGCAAAGGAAACACGAATGCCGATGCGCTCAGCCGAAACCCGATACCGGTCACCGATGCTATAATTAACTATGTGGACGATGCGATCGAAAAGCGCGAATACAGCGAAGAAGATAGAAAGCAAATTCTACACGAGTATCATGACGCTCCACTGGGGGGACACCAGGGGGTGACGCGTACATTGAACCGTATCAGGTTAACCCACAACTGGCCGGATATAACCAAGGACGTAGAAGAATATATTACGCAACGCGAATTCTGCCAAAAGAATAAACTTAGCAGAAAAACTAAGATGCCATTAATTATTATAGATACGGCATCTAAGCCTTTCGAGAAATGTGCATTAGATATAGTGGGACCGCTCAGTATAACAGAGGCTGGAAATAAATATTTGCTTACATTCCAAGATGATCTAACCAAATTTAGCAAAGCCATCCCGATCCCAAACCAGGAGGCAGCTACGGTAGCCAAAGAATTCGCTACCAAAATAATTTGCGAGTTCGGCATACCAGAAATTATTCTAACGGATCAAGGAACAAATTTTCTGAGTGAAATATTTAAGAACATTTGCAAATTATTAAAAATTAAGAAGATCCAGACCACTGCA
>NW_012026821.1:113390-113888 GCF_000956235.1 Wasmannia auropunctata | reverse complement strand
GGTTCTACGTAAGATCGTAATAGCTCCATATGGGACCGTAACAGTCCCATATAAAAATGTATACACATAGAGCAAGAATGATAATAAGGTCCTATATAAGTCCCATGTAGGTTACCTATGGGGCACCTGGGTCAATTTCCCATGGGACATGACCCATATAGGAATATACCTATGGGAATTCGCGGCAGGGAATCTTACTAAAAATCCTTAAAAAATGTTTTCAGGCATTTTCAACGAAATTTTCAGACAAATTCAGAAAAATTTTTTCACCAGGGTTGCACTAGTGCGCACTGAGTGCAAACTTTTTCAGTGCCACACATTCGATCAATGCCCTAGCTCTGCTCCAGTGCCAAGAAATCTTTGCATTCGGTTAGATTAAATTGTTACCATGCGAGTTTTATGTTGTATTCGACGAATAAAAACTGCGCTGGTGCAGTGCCAAATTTGTATTTGGTCAAACGAAATGAACTGAATGAGAGCGAACTTATTGCACTGAAT
>NW_012026821.1:112022-112797 GCF_000956235.1 Wasmannia auropunctata | reverse complement strand
CCGAACGATCCGAAGATACTCGAAAACGCTAAAAAGAGAATTTCGAGGTTTCGAGCGTCGCGTTTTCAGCATTTTATAATTTTTTAAGAAGTTTTGTGCCAATTTTTACACACATGCGCACATACACATATCTGTACTTTAAGGTTAGCGAATATCTAGTCTTTCGGGAATCATCGGGTATACAACGAAAACACTCGACGGGGTCCTATCCGAGAAAGAGACAGCACTACACCCCCCTTTCCGCGGATTAAACAACCGAATTGCCTTGCGTTCCATCCATAGATTCTTAGATCCATGCATTTACCTGAAAACCGTGCTACACTCAAGGTGTAGAGGAGCCAGCTAAGAATGCGTGAGCACATAAAAAGAGACAGAAAACGAGTCGCCCATTTGCATCCTTGTTCAATTGCGCATGAGAGAAAACGATAAAAGATGGATGTACCCTTCGCTCTACCATTTTCTTTCTCTTTCTATCAGCTCACGGTTCCAGTCAAAGGCGCCGCTAGGTCTCTTCTACTCTATGTATATAAACTCTTTGGCTACACTAGCACCATATTAGGGCAGCACTGGATAGCATTTGCACAGAATCAGTGCAAGTCTACCGAATTTGCCATTGGCCTAGTTTACACCGTTAAATTAATTGATACGAGTATCAGATTGATGCGGACTAAGTACTTGATACGTCACTGTTTACACCGATTTATTTCGAAATAAGTTAAGATAGGTTATTAGATTTTTCATTTCACAAAACTTCTAATTCTAATTTTAATCTTAA
>NW_012026821.1:111586-111972 GCF_000956235.1 Wasmannia auropunctata | reverse complement strand
TGTGTTTCTAAATATCCGCTTTTATACCAAGCATATTGAAAAAGATTTTTAAATCTAGGCGAAGAAAACTGATTGTGGGTTAGTGATTGCAATTTAATTATTTCATTACGGGAATGCAAATTGATATCGTTATATATCCGCAGAATATTGCAAAAATAGATTTGCTTTTATCGTTATCCTTTGTTAAATGCAAAAATGCGATCAGAACGTGCTGCGTGAAGAATTGCTGCGTGCGCGCAGCGTAAACGAGTACAGATGGTGTGCGTATAGAGGCGTTTGTAATTATTACTCGAAAATGATACTTTGGAAAATAACTTTATCACACATGGTTGAATTCGTATTAAAATAACCTTTAATTTGGTCATAAAAAAATTTAAAATTTAAAA
>NW_012026821.1:111098-111536 GCF_000956235.1 Wasmannia auropunctata | reverse complement strand
TGGAGTTCAGACGTGTGCTCTTCCGATCTATTCGGCAGTGCGATCCAATAATACAATTGCTTTCTTTCTTAATATTGACAAGGTCTTTCTTAGAATATTTGTATAATTATCTCTTGCGTGTATGCACCATTTAATAATTTGTTCCGCTTGTAATCTTTGTGCTGCCCTTATTTTTGTTTTGCTGTCTTTCTCCATATTTTTCATAAGAATTTTAATATATGTTTCCATCGATTGTATAATTCCTATTTTATTAGCTTTTAAATTCATTCGCTTATATTTCCAACTAATCTTATTAGATAAACTTTCTTTTTGCTTTATTCTTATATAATCTTTGTGATTTTTATAATACTTTTCATTACATATTTTCTTATTTTTTGGATAACGTTCATAAAATTCTCGTAATCGATTACTTTTGCGTAATTTATTAAAAGCATAATA
>NW_012026821.1:110117-111048 GCF_000956235.1 Wasmannia auropunctata | reverse complement strand
TCATTTCCTGAACTCATTTTGGAAAAAATATTTATTTAACATTTATTTAATATTTTTTTTTATTAAATATTCGTTTAGAATAATAATTTCTAAAAAATGTTTTTTAAACGTTTAATATTTTTTAAATATTTATTTAACGTTAATTTTACATTTGAAATAATGATTTGAGTATACATTTTTTAAACGTTTATTTAACATTTTTTAAATATTTATTTAACGTTAATTTTACATTTGAAATAATGATTTGTGTATACATTTTTTAAATGTTTATTTAACATTTTTTAAATATTTATTTAACGTTAATTTTACATTTGAAATAATGATTTGAGTATATATTTTTTAAACGTTTATTTAACATTTTTTAAATATTTATTTAACGTTAATTTTATATTTAAAATAATGATTTGAGTATACATTTATTAAACGTTTATTTAACATTTTTAAAATATTTATTTAACGATAATTTTATATTTAAAATAATGATTTGAGTATACATTTTTTAAACGTTTATTTAACATTTTTAAATATTTATTTAACGTTAATTTTATATTTAAAATAATGATTTGAGTATACATTTTTTAAACGTTTATTTAACATTTTTTAAATATTTATTTAACGTTAATTTTACATTTGAAATAATGATTTGAGTATAGATTTTTTAAACGTTTATTTAACATTTTTAAAATATTTATTTAATGTTAATTTTACATTTGAAATAATGATTTGAGTATACATTTTTTAAACGTTTATTTAATATTTTTCAAATATTTATTTAACGTGAATTTTACTTTTGAAATAATGATTTCAGTACACATTTTTTAAACGTTATTTAATATTTTTGAAACATTTATTTGTCATTAATCTTACATTTGAGAAAATGATTTGAGTAAACATTTGTATAATGTTTATTTAATATTTTTTTAAATATTTA
>NW_012026821.1:104780-110067 GCF_000956235.1 Wasmannia auropunctata | reverse complement strand
ATTTGAGCGTCCTTTTTAAGTGTTAACACCCAAATTTGAGCGTTTTTTTTAGTGTTGAACACTCAAAGTTGAGAGTTTTTTTTCGTAAGGGAACCCCTATTTTTCATTACATATTTTTATAGTTTATTTCGAGTACTTTCCAAAACACATAGATAAAATGTTTTTTGGTTAACTAAATCTCGAGTTATAAAGCTTGAAAGTTACAGTACCACCGACATTAGCATTATCTAAGGTGTCCGAACAATGGTCGAAACCTTTTGAATGTTGTTCAAGATTATGAGCTTGATAACATGTGTCAAGGCCATGATCATTGGAGATTGTTTCTCTTATTTTCATTTTTGAAATACATTTTTATTTTTTGAAAAAAGAAAAACATTATCCAATAATCATGATTTTGACACCTGTTGTCAAACTCATGATCCTGAATAACATTCAAAAGGTTTCAGCTATTGTTTTGGAAAGCTCTCGAACTAAGCTATAAGAATGTACAACAAAAAATGGGGGGTTTCATTTAAAAAATTCAAAGTGATCTTGTTCTGACCTTGACGACGCCACTCAGGGTCAAACCAATGTTATCATCTTATGTCCCCCTCGAAACCTTACAACTTTTGTCTGAAACATTTTTCTCTCAAACCTCGCGATTTCCAAATATTTGACTAATATTTGGAACAAATGGGACATCCTGTATAATTTGTACCATAATATAAATATTTACAGACTTACCGAAATGATCAACGAAATATTCAGTCAAGTGATCTTCATTCAATTTTTCGTCAGTATTATAGTACTATGTTCATCAGTATATTATCTCTCTTCTATGGCAGTTACAGACATGATTACTGTAACAGTTTATAACATAATAGATGGAATAATCTACATATTTTGCATGTTTGTGCAAATTTTTATTTACTGCTGGGCTGGAAACGAAGTTACGCTTAAGGTAACTTATAAAAATATTTATTTTGACAAGAAATAATGTTTGCAAAAATTTTGCGATCAGAATTGATGCAACCACGATTTTCAAGGCTCGTCCATATTTTGAATATAATTATTTACGTAGAGTGCTGAATTGGGCAAGGAAATATTTCATATAAATTGGATATTAATGACAAAGAGCGAAAAAAAGGATCTATTGATGATTATGAAGCGCAGCATGAAACCCATCAAATTCACTAGCAGTTTTTTAGTGACATTATCTCTGGAATCTTATGGCAATGTCAGTATTAAACTTAATACTAGAATTAACGATTAATTTCTATTATTTAAATAGTGCATGCATGAAAATTAAAAAAATTCCATTATATATTTGAGTAATTTTTATAAAAAGTTGTGAACAAAAATGATCGTCTCGACTATTTTAGTATTGCAGTTTAAACTTTAAAAATTTCTTAGATTTTAATACTTTTTACTTAATCTTTATACAACTTTTATTTTACTTTTAGCTTCTGAAAGCATCTTTCTCTGCATTTAACGTTTTGCAACAAGTATAAAAATTTTATTTGTGTGCTTTGGCAGTATTCTACGTGTTCTATGTATAATTATAAATAAAATCGTTTATCGCAGAAAATGATACATCGAAAATTTCTATTATGGTTAGCGTTAGTGATAGATGTCACTGATTTGTATACAAGATTAATTAGTATTGCCAAGACGTCCCCAATTGAATGTCATTGTTGGAAATAAATGTTCCTCGCCGTAATCACTATATTGATTGTGGTGTTTTCACATAGAGACGCTATCTGACGGGCCCTCTGTCGGAGCTTGGTGTTTGGTTTTTCTTACTTTTGCCACACTGCCTTCTTGCTTTATTAACCATTATGGCGGCTCAAAGCGCCACAAATGCAAAGCGTCATAAATTCAAAGCGCCTGCCGATAGGCAGCGAAGTCCGCGGCCGCGCGCGCACCGCGCACCTGTCACGTGACGCCGACAGGCGGCACAGTTGGCCGGGTGTCGCGCCGTGCTATTTTATCGCCGGAGCACCATCAGGGGTCCCGCGACATATACGATTTCGCGTATGTGAAAAACATTCAGCAGGGGCATATAGGCTCCGAGCTACGGTCAACAACCACACTCCTCGCTCTTCGGAGCACACCCAACGAGGTCGAAATACACTCGGATGCCTAGGCGCAGCAAAGCTATATTGAAAACAGCGGCCCAGTGCCCTATTACGAGAAGAAAGCAGAAGTTCCTTGTTTCGAGCAGTCCTGGCAGCGGAGACGAGAGGGGCGAAGGTCCTGTCTCGGGAACCCGCGACGACAATTAAGTGGAAGTTAATTCCACTCGATTTGTCTTCTGTCAAACGGACCAGATCACCTCGAGGGACGCTCCAGTCCAGGGACATCCGGATCTGGCGTTACACTTCGCCGAGACACTACCGGGAAGTACCGCGGACACCGGAACGCACTCCGGAGCTCTTATCGGCAAGCAAGTGGGAATCACCTGTCAAGGGAGCTTCTTCGCAAGCGGTCCCGAAAGTTCCAGCGCCGCAGATCGGGGTCTCTCTATTAGTCGAGATAATGGCTGGGATCCTGCAACATCGCAGGAGCCTCACGTGGAGCAGCCCGAGGAACAGCGCCTCTCACGGCGGACACGGAGACGCGCCAATAAGGCGAGACGAGACTTTCGGTGGGGTTTCATCAGGGTTACTACCCACCCAACTGCCGATCCAGTAGCGTGTTGAGGCGTGTTTTTGGAACGCTGGCCTTCGGGCCACTGAGCCAATACAAAATCAGATACCGCTCTCTATAGAGACTTGTAAATAACATTGTATATAGAGAAATAAACGTGTTGTCCGTGAACCGTATACATATTCATCATTACGACCACTCCCATGCTCTCCACGAAAGGTTGCGAACACAACGTGATTGGCGCACGCTCTTCGCCATAACCATTAATGTGCTTTTTGTCCTGTATGCATTTTTCTGTTTGCATAGTATGCTCTAAATATATATTCTCATATTCAATTTCACACGTATCGTCTTTATACAAATCAATCCTCAAACAGATTATTAGACTTAATCTGCGCTAGTTAGTAAAACGACTAGACGTGTGATATTATTGAGATTGAAGTTAAGAGAATTAACGACGGTAGACGGAAATCAAAGAGAAGCAAAATTGCTTATTGAAAGCTCGAGAGAAATTCGAGAGATTGAGAGAAATTCGAGTTATTATCGATCACAAAGCAACATATGTTCGTTGGAAGATCGAAGTCCGTGATGTTCTTGAGAGTTATTAAATTTGGGAAATCACTACTGGAAAAACGATTAAGCCAAGCGAAGTAAAATTTGAGGATGGCATCGTTACTAACATGAAGAAAATTGATGACTGGAAAGGTCAGCAAAGCACGGTCTGTTATTCGATTAACTCTAGATTACAACCGGCAACGATGTTTCAGCCGGCTGTAAACGAAGTCGCGATCGCAGCCGAGGAGCCGAGCGTTCCAGCGACCAGTGCAGAGGACATCCCGGCACTGACGCCGCTCCCGCTACTCATAAGGACGCCGATACCGTCAATGATAGACAATGGGTTTTCGCCCGACGAGCTGGAACTGGCGAGGGCGATAAGAAACGAGATCGCCGCTCGAACGTCGCCCACTCCGCCGACGGCGACTCACAAGGGAAGTTAGTGAACCCGAAAATTCAGAAAAATCTGAAACTTTGTGTAAAAGTAGAACAGTTCATCCGTAGTACGAAACTATTTTTCGTTGGTGCTCTATTCCGTTTTGAAGGGATGAAATCACCCCTTGAAAAAAATCGTTTTTTTTCTTTCGACATGAATATCGTCGAAACTATAAGAGATAAAAAAAATGTTCTAAATCAAAGTTGAATGGCTTAAAGTGTACTTTATGATAGTAATAAAAAAAATTTTTTTATATTTTTTTTAATGTTTCCCCCACCACTTCATATATTTTTTTAAATTTTATAATTTTTTTATGACCAAATTAAAGCTTATTTTAATACGAATTCAACCATGTGTGATAAAGTTATTTTCCAAAGTATCATTTTCGAGAAATAATTACAAACGCCTCTATGCGCACACCATCCGTACTCGCTTGCGCTGCGCGCACCCAGCAATTCTTCACGTAGCACATTCTGCTCGCATTTTTTGCATTTAACAAGGGATAACAATGAAAGGAAATCTATTTCCGCAATATTCTACGAATGTATAACTATGAATCGTTTTTATCGCGTACGGCTAGACAATGCTTACAAAGAAAAATTTTAATGTTGTAAGGTCAAGTCAAATCGGTGTAAATAACTTGTCACAGTCTGGGAACAGCCTGTACACATTGTTACGCCCGTGGTATTGCACCCGTGTATCGGCGAGTTTCCCGCGTCGACCGGTATCGATCGCAAAAGCGGACAAGAGAGGATCGTCCTCTTAGTTACGGTTGTTATCGGTGATTCTGGACTTTGACAGCTCTGTATAGAACACTCTGTTTCTTTATTAATAAAGTTCCTCTTTATTATAACATCTCTAAGTTTATTATGCGAGTGCGGAAGTGCGCGAGAGTCTCAAGTGCGTGTCGCGAGTGCCGCTTTGCGACGAGCGTAACATTTTGGGGGCTCGTCCGGGATCGAACGATTCGAACGGACGAGCGGAGAGAACGCACGAGCGGATTATCTTCAAAGAGTACCGCATATATGGCTACAACGAGGAAAAGGCTCCGCATTGAAACTTCGCAGCCCTCGTCAGAGATGTTAGACATGAGAACCGTAATACAGGAGATCCGGCAGTTGCGAGAGGAACAGACGCGGAGGGACATGGAATCCGCGGCGTTGCTTCGACAGCGCGATGAAGAATTACAGCGCATCCGCGAGGAGCTTCGCGCCTACCAGATAAGTCTTTCCGATAACGGAAATTTACGTAATTCGCGTGTTTCGGGAGATAGGGTTATGAATGCGGTAGAAAATGTCAGCGGTAGTAGACGCGAAGTAACGAACGAATATCGTGGGGAATTAGGTTTCAAATTAAAGCCCGATACGTTTGACGGGGGAGTACCGCTGCGAGAATTCATGTCGCAATTTAATCTAATTGCAAAAGCGAGTCATTGGGGGGAGAGGACGAAGGCTATCGCGTTAGCCTCATGTTTGAGAGGAAAAGCGCGATCGGTTTTAGAATGCGTGGAAGATCCAGATAATTTAGAATTTTCGGAATTAAAATCAAAATTAGAGTTACGTTTCGGTGAGGGTTATTTATCTCAGACCTATTATTCGCAATTCACGAGTAGAAAACAAAAATTTGGAGAGGATTTAGCTGCGCTTGAGTCGGACATCGAAAGATTGT
>NW_012026821.1:104272-104730 GCF_000956235.1 Wasmannia auropunctata | reverse complement strand
TTGTATTTTACTGTCATTCTGATCAATTTATGTATGTTAACATTTATAAGAAAATTTTATCTTTTTAATAACTTATTGAACTAATCTATTATGAATCTGTATCCATTAACATCAAGTACTCATGGATCATCACGAAGTGTCAGCAGTTCCCGATCACAAATGTTAAGCAGCATTGAGAGCGGTCATGGCTTGGATGGGTGACCGTTAGATCTGGATATTAATTTGGAAGGAATGATCCCTTGGAACCCGTATATTGTTTTTTTAAATGTTTTATAATGGTTTTTATTTTGATTTCATAAACATTTACTTAATCATTATTTTTAATCATTTTTGTGCTATTTGGGTATATAAATATGTAATCGATTGGCTTAGATATCTTATGGATATTTCTGAGATCTCATATTGCGGACATTTGGATGTATAGAGGATGTCTACTAGCTATTTATTAGAGATTTATG
>NW_012026821.1:103021-104252 GCF_000956235.1 Wasmannia auropunctata | reverse complement strand
TTTCTTCAGATTAAGGATTAACCTATTTGACCCGTCTGTCTGTTCTTGGTTTAGGGATTAAAAAAATTCCGGATAAAAATTGATCCTCACAAGCTTGGCATCGACTGACAGCTCCTTTTGAAATTAACTTCTCAATTTGTTCCCTAATTTCTGCCCGTTCTTTTAAAGACCAAGAAGGTTCACTCGGAATTTTTTCCTGAAAAACAGGTTTCGAAAAGGGGATTGTATATCCCGCTAACCAACTCAAAACCATGGAATCGGACGTTATATTTTTCCATCGCTCTAAAAATAACCTCAATCTACCCGCAAGGATATTTATCTCTGCTAAAACTAAGCTTTCTTTTGTGGGGTTTCTCCGTCTGCTGCGATTGGGAGCTGTTGCGATTGCTCGTATTCTGGTTGGACCAATTCTTCCAGTCGAACTGGTTTTGGTGGGATTTGTTCCGGTACCCGCCTGATGTCACGGTCCTGAAGGGTTGGCGTCGAGGCGGGGCCTTGAAGTTTTTTGTCTTCGCAGCAACTTTTGGCTTCGCTTTCAGATCCTTGCCAGATTTTTTAATCGTCTTGGCTGCTCTAAGCCAATCTCCCAGTTTTGTGCCGAACAGCCATTCGTCAGACATTGAAGATTCTAGCGTTTCTCTTTGAGAACTACTGATAGCAGTTAGAACTAGACTTCTACGAGTCAACGACTCATCTCTCTGTACGTCGGCCATTAAACGCGCAGCCTCGCTAAGTTTTTTTATTAAGGCAATTTGGGAAGACGATAATTTGTGATCTCCGTTATCATCTTTGCTATGAATTATATCTGCAATAGCACTACACATCAAAGCGAGACAAGCAGTTATTTTCTTTTGCTTTTCTGTGATGCGCTTATCACGTTTTAACACCGTTTCATTTAAAGTGGCCTTAAGCTCTTCATTGAGCTCAGGAGGATCGATTAGGATGCAATTTCTTGGAGGTGCATAATCCTTAACGGCTCTTTCTCTTTCCTCCTTTGGCAGCCCTTTTTTTAAAATATCTTCCAAGCGGACAGCAACACTTTTTGGAATGGCTGGTGCCAGTACCCTTTCTGCAGCCACTCGGTTTCCAATGGCCTCCAGAAGTTCCACTTCCAAATCTTCTATAAGCGCCTCTTCACTAGATTTAACTGCATCCACGCTCTGGGCGCTTGAGGGTATATCCTCATTTGCTTTTGCAATCTGTTGTTCCTTCGTAGCCATTTCTGCTTGGT
>NW_012026821.1:98896-101909 GCF_000956235.1 Wasmannia auropunctata | reverse complement strand
TGATAATATTGGTTTGACCCTGAGTGGCGTCGTCAAGGTCAGGACAAGGTCACTTTAAATTTTTTAAATGGAACCCCCTATTTTTCGTTACATATTCTTGTAGCTTATTTGGAGAGCTTTTTAAAACACGTAGATAAAATGTATTTGAATTAAGCAAATCTTGAGTTATGAAGCTTGAAAGTTACAGTACCATCGACATTAGCATTATCCAAAGTGTCCGAACAATGGCTGAAACCTTTTCAGTGTTGTTCAAGATTATTATCTAGACAACATGTGTCAAGGCCATGATCATTGGAGATTGTTTCTCTTATTTTCATTTTTGAAAATTATTTTAATATTTTGGAAATAAGAGAAACAATCTCCAATGATTATGGCCTTGACATATGTTGTTAACATCATAATCCTGAACAACATTGAAAAAGTTTCAGCCATTGTTTGGACACCTTGAATAATGCTATTGTCAACGATACTGTAACTTTCAAGCTTCATAACTCAAAATTTACTTACCAAAAACACATTTTACCTATATGTTTTGGAAAGCTCTCGAAATAAGCTACAAGAATATGTAACAAAAAATAGGGGGTTCCATTAAAAAAATTTAAAGTGACCTTGTCTTGACCTTGACGACGCCACTCAGGGTTAAACCAATATTATCATCTTATGTCCCCTTCGAAGTCCCAAAACTTTTGTCTGAAACATTTTTCTCTCCCGGGCTTGATTTTCGAGATATTCGACTGGATGGATTAAAATGATCCACCCTGTATATCTATATTGCGACCGCACGCGTAGGTGCGAGGCAATACTGTCGGGAGTTCGCGCGTCCGGATTGAGCAGAGTTTCGCGTCCCGATCGGAGATACAAGTAATTTAAATGTTACAATAATCATCTCCGCGGATGTAAGCGGGATTTGGGCGCCAGGCCCGCGTGAGCGAACCAAATTTATATAGTATCCGAGCTATCTCCGATTCCCTACGCACGGCTCGATAAGTCGAAGCAACTTAGATTTTCACGAAAGGTCCGGACGGGCAAACGACGACGGCGCGGAAGGCCGGCTAACCAGCTCCGACAATGGTAGAGGGGCGGTTCGTTAGGTTTGAGGCTTAAGAGAGCGACAAGGAAAGAAAATAATTGCTCCAGAATTCAATAACGGACAAGAGAACATGTATTTCCAATGGTCTCGCGGGGCGAGTGAATACAGAGGCGAGTACCTCGCGTGGTTCTCGCGGGACGCGCGGGACGGAGCGCGCAAAGAGCCCCGGGGAACGCGTATGCCGATCCTTGGCGGATTAACGCCACGCCAGGACGCCTATGCGAATTACAGATAGTCACGGATGTAATAAGGGACACGGGTGTGTATCGGATAGCGAACCGGGGTGACGAGAACCGAACGAGCTCCTTTAAATAATCACGCGGTACGTCGCGGCGGAGCCGCGAAACGCTCCGCAGTGTTACTCCGCGGCGCTCAACTAGTCCCTTTGCGCACGAGTACCTGCAATCGCTTTTCGGTGGCGGTACAATGAGTGGCTGTCGGTCGATTTCGTCTCCCCGTCTGTAATTATCGGCTGAAATAAGTTCCCGAGACAATCTTGACCGCCGATATACGGCGGGCGCGGTAACGGCGATCGGCGCGCGGGCGCACGCGGTTCACGCGCTCGCGGCATGCATGGGCGCGTGGCCCGAGACCTACGGTGAAGCTCGTGTATCGCAACACAAGAAAGTTAATTCGCGCTCTCGACACTGAAGTTAATTCACGATACGCGAAGACTTTAATAAATCCGATACACACAGAACGGCAAAACGAGCGCTCTCGTGACTTACAATTACACGATACAAACTCGCGGTGACTCGGCCGTGGGAGGGCGAACGCAACGCGACACTTTCAATGACTCTACTCTAACGCGATCGAGCGGGCGGTGCTATCTCTAGCTCGCGGAATAAGTAATACTCGCAACTCTATTTTACACGGCACTCCCGGCCGCTACGTTGAAGAAATCTTTACTCTAGCACGGCTCTCTCGTTTCGCGAAACTTGGCGACTTTACAAACTTAGCGACGTTCGTCTCACCGAATGCTCTCCTGCTCCTCACTCCTCTCGCTTTTCGAAACACAAATTCGGTCTTCCCGACTCGAGGCTCGGCGGTGGATCCTGCGTCCCTTACAATAGTCACGTCAGGTAGCCACGACGATCACGGCACGAGTGCCGGTCCTTCTCAGCGCCGGGAGCACGTTGGTAGCGGGGCCATCTGCCGGTTTCCGCTATCTCTTCCTGTCACGTGAGTCCCTCTTTCGCGACCCCCTGCGACGCAGGAGGGTAGCGTTAGTCGCGGGCCCCGTGATAACGGGCGCGAAGTTTCAAAGTTGACTCGCCGGGAGGGCTCCAGGCCCTCGAAATGTGGAGCGAGCCATGTCAGCTCTCCTACGCCCTTGTATTACCGGGGGCTCCTGGCAGGGCCGTCGGCTCGCTCCGAAAACTCTGTAAAAGGGAACAGCCGTAAGAGGGCTCCGTGATGGAAGAAAAAAAAGAGTAATTACGTGACCTGTGCTCCCGTCTTGCTCTGAGTGTATGTCTCGGTAGCTTCTCGTCTCTGGAGACCTCGTTGCTCGGAGCCGGTGAGACGACGCCTCAATACAGTCTTTTCCAAACAGCCGCCATCCCTCGCTTATTTCCGTCAGTGCATGACCTAACTGCTTAATTCTAGTATAAAATTTTTAGTCGCGGAACGTGGCAAAATCGTAGATGCGCTCGCCCTCAAAAATCGGAAGACGCAGGATCCACTTAGCCTTTGCGGTCGGGCTAATGAGCCCTTGTGACGAACGTTGTCAAAAGACGTCACGTCACAATATATACAGGGTGGACCATTTTAATCCATCCAGTCGAATATCTTCAAAATCAAGCCCGGGAGAGAAAAATTTTTCAGACAATAGTTGTTTGGTTTCGAAGGGACCATAGTAGATATATAAGGCCGGTTCTGGACCAGGAGCTCTGAGGGGGGACTGAGTCGACAAGGCACACA
>NW_012026821.1:98414-98846 GCF_000956235.1 Wasmannia auropunctata | reverse complement strand
TTTATTATATTAGTTGCGTTTCTCATATGGATCTTATATATGTATCACAAAAATTATATGTTATATAAAATTATATATACTGTTTGTATGTGTACAAACGATACAATACAAACAGATATAATACAGTACAAACATGCTAAAGTAATAAAAGAACAAGCTTATTTTTATGTTTAACAAACTTACAAACAAACACGGCTAAATTAAAATTAAAGTCTTATTTCTAATAAAAATAATAAAAATGTAAAAAAAACAATTTTAGTTATATTTCAAATATAAATAAATACACTTCTCAACAAAATTAAAGCATCACTTACTCTACCCTCCAAAAATAGACAAAATTACAAGAGAGTGTAACTTACGTCAAAAATGATCATATCGAGATGTTCAAAAAAGCATTTTATAGACTTGAAATCTCTACTTTTCAAATCGGTA
>NW_012026821.1:96742-98364 GCF_000956235.1 Wasmannia auropunctata | reverse complement strand
ATGCGCGGGGATGGGGGAACCGCGTCGTAGGTCCGGGATGCGCGGGGACGGGGGAACCGCGTCGTGGGTGCGGGATGCGCGGGGACGGGGGAACCGCGTCGTTGGTCCGGGATGCGCGGGGACGGGGGAACCGTGTCGTAGGTCCGGGATGCGCGGGGAAGAGGGAACCGCGTTGAGGATGCGGGTATCGCGGGGAAAGGGGAACGTTCGCGTTCGCCGCCGCGTTCGCCGCCGCCACCGCTCGCGTTCGCCGCCGCCGCCGCCACCGCCGCCGTTGCGCACGGGCCCCACCGTTATCGCTCGCGGTCCCACCCGCATGTTTGCGAAGAGGAAGAGGAAGAGGAGAAGAATTGAAGAAAGTATTATTTTATGAATGAAATTAAAGTTTTTATTTAAAAATTTATATTATAGAATATATAAAATATGATTTAATTAATCCGGCGCAAATCCGCCTGTCCGTCGCCATCTGCAACAGACAAAGGAGTCAAATATTTAAAAAGTGTACAAAGAAGAAAGAAGGATAGCTAGCAAAAAATACTTACGTTAATTGTAGAAGCAAACGGTCCTACTTCTGGTGGCTGTGTCTAGGATAACACGCAGCGGTGCCTCCTCCCGCGGGATCGCTGGTGGCTGCGAGCTCCGCGGTGCCTCCTCGCGCGCGTCCACCCTTGCTTGCGAGTCCTCCTCCCTCTGAGGCGTCCTTGCTCGCGCCGGGGTCCGCAAAAATTCATTTTCGTAACCCGACGCCGCGTGGCGTCTGGCTGCTCTCAGCCAATAACGACACCAGCACCTATCACAGGTGCTAGGCATAAAATTCCTCTCACAAACAATACACTTCATATTCATTATATTCATATTATTATTCGGATGAATTCTTATTGACTGAGAGGTTGACTTGTCAACAATTGTTAGCCGACTGACTCATGGACTCCATGGGAACCCGCGAGTAAAAATGCAAGCCATAGAAATAATTATCTCTCCTACTTGGTAATGCCGTGAGGATGATATTGATATATATACATTATATCACACACGCTCCTCCGAAATGATAGCGGCTATAAAGAATATAAATGAAATCGCTAACAGTCTCAAATATATAAACGCTTTTACGGAACCGCCAATCGATCCGATACTGCCGATCCGATACAGCTGATCTGGTCAATCGAACCGCCTGTCAAACAGCTTGTCAAACCGCCTGTCGAACTGATACCCCTGATCTGTCGAACCGCCTGTCGAACAGTCTGTCAAACCACCTGTCTGTTCTATCAAACAGCTATTAGTTCAACTACATAGAAAATTATATTTCTTTCACGACCTTCATTAGTTAGATATATTATATGGGTCAAGATAAAAAATGATCGTGTCAGCATTCACCGCATCTCAATGTCAAGTCACGAAGACGCGTAATATGAAACCGTCATCATACAACCAATCGAACCGATACCCCTGTTCTATCAAACTGATACCACTGTTCTATCAAACCGATACCCATGTTCTATTGAACCGTCAGTCGAACCGATACTGCTGATCTATCAATCTGTCTGTTCAATCGAACCGCCTGTCAAACCGCCTGTCGAACAGCCTGTCGAACAGCCTGTCAAACTGTCTGTTGAACCGCCTGT
>NW_012026821.1:95374-96692 GCF_000956235.1 Wasmannia auropunctata | reverse complement strand
AATGCATACACCTTATGCGCTTGTGCATCAAATGTACTTATGGACATCGCTATTACAGCATTGTGATTGGAAAAATATAGACTTTTTCACAAAATAGGCATTTACCGATAATATTCATATAATTAAAAGATATAATAATTTATTGCTATAGAAACGTAATCCGTCCGGTAAAGGATACACTGTAGCGTCTCTGTAAGTACAAAAATATTTCCTGACCGTTATGTAGCGAAAAAATATACTTGGCGGGAGACGCTACCGCGTCTCCTGATGTTATATATTATATATTTTTATTATTTAGTATATATTATTGTTATGTTATATATTATTGTTATGCTATTCGGATATTTAATTTGCAATATATAACATTTCATAGATTATTATGTCTTTAAATAATTTTTTATCTAAAAATATATATTTTCTTAATTTTTGAAAATCAAATAAATTTAAATTTATTAATTATTCTTTTAATTTCATTCTTAATTTTATTCTTTAATTTCATTATTCTTTTAATTTATTATAATTGCAAGTAGATAATATAGGGGGATTCTGGATACAAAAGTGGTGGGGATAGATCAAGGGTGGGGGGAATGTAGGTCAAGGAGCTGGAAGGATGGGGAGAATGTAGGTCAAGGGGGATTAATTATTTAATTAATTAAACAATAATCGATTGAATCATCAATTAATTGATAACAATTAATTGATAACAATTAATTTTTTTATCAATTATATTTTTCGTGGACCGCTACCGCCACGTGCGCGGTGACGCCATTTTGAACGCGGTGCCGCCACCGTCGCCGCCACGTGCGCGGTGACGCCATTTTGAACGCGGTGCTGCCACCGTCGCCACCGCCGTCACGTGTGCGAATACCGACATTTTGAACGCGCCGCTACCACGTGGACTGTGACGTCATTTTGGTGACATGTTCCGACATGTTCTCGAAGGTTCACGTTTACGTTATTATTATCATCCCAAGGAGAACAGAAAGATCAAAATGACATCAAAATGATATCAAAATAAGATCAAATTTTAGTTTGTCAAAATGATGTCAAATTGCAAAAATTTTTGATGTATTCTTGACCATTCCAATTTAATTGCTAAAATAAATTTGTTTTAAATACAATAAATTTTATTAATTACCATCATATACTAGAGAATAAAAAAGAATATGCATAACAAAATTGTGATTAAGAAATATGTATTTAGAAGCTTATTTACGATATTCCTAAAGCGGTCACCCATCCAAGCCATAAACCTCCTGAAACGTGTTTAACCTTGTAATCGTCCGAGAACCGATGCTCCAATGATCTATAAATATTA
>NW_012026821.1:94676-95324 GCF_000956235.1 Wasmannia auropunctata | reverse complement strand
AGACGTGTGCTCTTCCGATCTAATCTCTTTCCAACGGTGAATCCTTGCAGATCTACAAACGTTGGTACAATCATGACGAGTAATCTATCGAAACTGTGTCCTCATCGCGAAATGTCACAGTTTTTATCTTGGATGATGAGAATATTTGCAGACGTGACAATTTATGTGATTTTGCGCACAACGTTGGATAAATGGATAATGGACAATATTCAATCACGCAATCGTGTAAGATGAGACAAAAGGCTGTAGTACTCTCCGGCACATTTTCTTTACAGTCAAATTCTATTCGCACATCCACGGTAGCGCTCTTGACGGACTCGTTTTGTCGCGTGCAGTCAATGACTACGAAAGGTCCATTCTCCAAAAATGAACCTACGATTAACAGCGTTTCATCGTTTGTGCATCCGTAATAAGTTTTACGAAAACGAGCATACATATCAAACAGGATGGCGTATCTGTTTTTTATCCAAAGTCCCAGATTTTAAGTCGTCGTACGGATAAAATTCTGAATTTAAATAAAGTTTCACATTGGTTAATTTACATTCATCGAATAAAAAGCATCTTTAGACATGAACGTTCTTTCGACCAGTCTGCAAGGCAAAGATTACGTATCGTGGTTTTTCTAGTTGCGTCGCAGTCGTTCACAGC
>NW_012026821.1:93560-94209 GCF_000956235.1 Wasmannia auropunctata | reverse complement strand
TACTCTCTCGTGGGAAAAATAAGTGACAAGGACTATTTCCAAGATGAATGCTCTTCATCAGCTTAAGATCTGCAAACATCTATTCCCACCTTCCATGCGCACAAGGTTGGTCTCAACTCTGATTCTTCTCTTGATGGACTATTGTTGCGTAGTGCTTACTGACATCACGGGCACCCAAGACTTGAGGCTACAGAGACCGCTAAATAGATGCGTACGCTTCATATTTCAAGCAAACTGGGATGAACGCATAACACCCTATTACGAGAAACTCAGCTGGCTGAGAGCTAAACCTAGAAGGGATTACTTTATGGGATGTCTACTATTCTCCATCCTGGGTACTGGGGAACCATCTGAATTGTACAATGGCTTTACTTTTAGAGAAAATGTGGTCGCGCGAAATACTAGAGCCTTAGCTGATGCTTTGTTACTACCAGCATGTCGTACGGAATTTTATAAAAGATCCTTTAAAAGCGCAGCGGCGGAATTTTGGAATAGAGTACCTCCTGACATACGTAATGCATCCAGTGTGTATATCTTTAAGCGCAAATCGTACAATTATCTGTTTCTTGTGGGCTGAGAGTGGCATATATTTGTGTAGGGCGTGCACATTTTCGTGGATGTACTAGTCATTTACAAATCTGTTTATTTT
>NW_012026821.1:92670-93540 GCF_000956235.1 Wasmannia auropunctata | reverse complement strand
TTTAAATGTGAGTCAACGGACAAGGGCACCCCGTAATCGCGCGCGCAATGTACCATGCCTGAGCGCGCGAATTTCAGACGCCGTAATAGGATAACTTTAATCGGTTATAATTTAAAAAGTATTATAGCCTCGACATTTTCGTATAAGAGTTTTCGTCTTAGAATGCTCTCTAGAATCTGCCAGTGAAAGGACATACGACCTCTCTGGGACACCCTGTATAATAATAATAATAATAATACGTCTAGGTCCGTGGTCGTGTGGCACCCTCCAAGCGATCTGTAACAATAAGAAAGGAGAGGGATCGTTAAACAAATACTAAAAACATAATGTTTGACGCGTATATAAAAGGGATACTCACTTCATAACGATTCCTCATCAGAGTTCCATTCCGAACGACGTTCAAACATATGCACGCCTTCGGGAAAATCAGGATCCCCGGAAGAATCCCTTAACTCTCCGATGAAACTATTTTCGCTTTCATCGGACGGAAAATCTTCCAGTAACTCGTTCGGTATCAGCACTACATTTCCATGGCCGTCCGGGACCTCTTCGAATTCGCCGCCCGAGGGCACGAGCAGGGCGGTTAGGTCCGGCGTGGACTCGGCTTCCGCCATATCTAGAATACCGCGACAAGAAATAAAAACAAAAAACAAAAAAAAGGGAGAGATGGAAGAAGAAAAAGAAAAGGTATCACTCACCCAATGAATCAGATGTCTCACGCATAACATCCTCTCACAATACAGTGGACAGAGAGGAGATCGACTCCAGATCTTCCTCCGCCACGGGTACGCGATCACCGACCTCTGGTAAGGGTATACCCCACATGTCGGATACGTCGCCGTCATCCTCCGCCTCACTCTCGCACTTAAA
>NW_012026821.1:92239-92620 GCF_000956235.1 Wasmannia auropunctata | reverse complement strand
TCCCGGGCCGCAAAACTGATATCCGGGGATATGCAATTCGAAGGGAAGCGCATTTATCGCGCGATTTATCAAACCGCGGCCTCTCGACGGCATTCGCTGCAATTCTTTACAAACGGTGCAGGACCGTCAATATGCTGCCACTGTTGATTGTAATGTTTCAGACATCGACGATATTGTTGAACCTCCGAATCAGCTTTTATATGCTCGGGTAATCTGTCCCACAATTGACTTATACAGTTTGGAAACTCTCGCAGCAAAACAACTTTCGGTATATACTCTAACTCTTTGTTGGTTAAACTGAGAATATCAAAGTTATCCAACACGATAAGAAACATTTCGGCAACTGAGCACATTCGTGCTACGCGCTTCTATAAATAGGTA
>NW_012026821.1:91387-92189 GCF_000956235.1 Wasmannia auropunctata | reverse complement strand
CGAGTTTCCCGCGTCGACCGGTATCGATTGCAGAAGCGGACAAGAGAGGATCGTCCTCTTAGTTACGGTTGTTATCGGGGATTCTGGACTTTGACAGCTCTGTATAGAACACTCTGTTTCTTTATTAATAAAGTTCCTCTTTATTATAACATCTCTAAGTTTATTACGCGAGTGCGGAAGTGCGCGAGAGTCTCGAGTGCGTGTCGCGAGTGCCGCTTTGCGACGAGCGTAACAATATTAAAACATTTTTTAGTATTAAAATAATAATTTATTATATATTTTAAAACTGTAAATTCTATTATAAAATAAATAATAAAACATTTTTCAATATGTAGAAGTTTCCAAAGGACGGTCATGGAAATGTTGCGCCAACATGGCCAAATATTGCAACAAATGCAACAATCGCAACAGCCACAACGACAGCCGCAACAACAGCCACAACGGCAGCCGCAACAACAGCCGCAACGACAGCCGCAACAACAGCCGCAGCGACAGCCACAACAACAGCCGCAGCGACAGCCGCAGCAACAACCGCAGCAACAGCTGCAAGAGTTACAGCAGCAAGAACCAATGGTATATTTATGTAAATAAATATAAATTACACATTTATTGAATGATTATTAAACTATATTATATATATTTAGTTGTAATAAGATTATAATATTATTTTTATTTTTTCAGTATTTCGTCGAGGACAAGGGCGTGGAAGAAGCCGCGCCCGCTGGTTTTACAATCAAGGCGGCAGAGACGGTGGTCGAGCAGGCGGTCGAAGAGACGGTCGAGGAGGCAGTCGTGGAGACAA
>NW_012026821.1:88632-91337 GCF_000956235.1 Wasmannia auropunctata | reverse complement strand
TCTCCCTCTGTGATTTCGATCCACAGAGAAAAGGAGAATCATAAGTTTGACTGGGACAACGTCCAAATATTGGATAACGAGAAACAGTATCAAAAAAGATTAACATCAGAGATGATCCATATCATTAAACAAAAGAATGGACTAAATAAGCAAAGTGACACAGAGTTCCTTTCAGATACGTATCTTCCGATTCTTAACAGATTAAACCTTCCCTGAAGTAGTTCCTTCCTTCCTCCCTGAATCTCATTCTCACATCCCCTCCTAAACGCTTTAGTCGCCCTCTCCTGTCGGAGAAGGAAAGTGCTCTCGATCTTTCCTCGCCATTTTGTGCTTGTCACTCAGCTGACTAACGTTCCGCCAGACATCGCGGTTTTTATACATTGACTCAAGGTACTGTACATTTTCGGTGTTATTTTGATTATAAGTGTCGTTAATTACGTGATCATAGAGAATTCTCTGTTGTTCTTGGACAGATGTAATATGTTTTTCCTCCGATACGATCCGTTTAATTGTCATCTGAGGATGGGATCACATGATTGCGATTTTCCAACGAACGATCTCACAACGAGCGAGAAGCGACCTTCGTGCGAGCGGAAAGAACAAAGCGCTAATGTAAAGTAGAAGTAATAAAAATTTTTCGTTATTTTACCCACTGAAGATGGCTCAATGCGGAGCCGAAACGTTTGGGTGATAATTATTATTGTTAAATATTTGTAATTTTAGCACTAACTTCGTGCAAGGCTCACTAGCCCTTCATTTGATACTTCGTTAAAAGATTATAACCCTTTAAAGTTACAAAATCATGAAGTTAGCCCTTCCTTTATTTATTGAAACGTTTTTATTGCTTTAAGAGAATGCTGAAAGATCGGAAAAATTTACACGAAGTCGATAAAGCAGACTCTTCAGTGTCAGTGATATCTCTAAATGAACTTGTTACAATATCTTCTGGTCTCACTCAAACACGTAGATGGTCCTTATACATATAACTTATTGAGGTGCCATCTCTTGGTAATCCGGTACTTACTGCTAGACACAATTTGTCTTTACCTTAGCTGAGCGTACGAATCATCATAAATTGCAGTCGTAACGATATGTTTTTTTCTACGCTTTTAATCGTAATTTAAAAGGTCTTGTATCATTCGTTCATGTAATCCGAAGGGGGCAAACTACTTATTTTGTACATTTGAGCTACAGAACTTTTGATAGCTATACTACCCGAAAAAAGATAATTTTTTAATTTTTGGTCGTTTTTACTACAAATTCGTAGCTCGCCCCCTTACATTTTACGTCTATGTCAATCCTATAAAAGCGATTTCAAATCCGTTAAGTCGTTTCAGAGTTATACTTGCAACTGCAATTGTCGGTAATTCCTGACCTTTCAGCATCCTTTTAATAGACGAAACTATTTTTTAAATAAAATTGAGAACTCTAGAACTCTTCGGGGGGAGAGAGAAGGTAACCATATCTGACCCTCTAATATGTAAAATATCGAAAGTACATTTATCAACGAACTCAACAATATGCTATTTGCCGAGCTCCCATTTATATTTGACAATTATTCTGCTTGCGTTTGTCCAAGAATTCTACTACATTCCATTAACACATCTTTAACATTATTTGTCGCTTTCTTTATGATCCAATGTCCCAATTTTTGCCTCTTACTGGTTTTGTTTATACTTCTCTGTTACTCTGTTTTTACTTTAGATTCACCCTCCAATTAACACTTTATTGACTCGTTTTATGTTTTATTTTTTGTCAGATTCGATAGAATTATTATTATTAATACCTGTATTAATTCCATAATATGTATTAGGTCATTCGGAAAGGTTTACGGTTTTCACTCACGGATAGGTTCAAGTGATCACGTTCGGTACTTTCTGGAATTTATAATTTCTCTGCCAATTCTTGTACTGTATTACGAGAATTTTCGGCGATGCTTGTTTCAGTAGATCATCATCCAGCAGACACGTAGATCGTTTTTGAGAGTGAAATCACCTTGTTGAAATTTCACATTTCCGAACTGTATCATCAGAAATAGTAGATTGAAATAATAAATTTTCTGCGCTGTCTCGCATGCGTTCTTGCCCTTTCTGATAGAAAAGCATAATATTGCAAAAATGTTGTTTCTGATTCTCAATTTTTAGGGCACTATTGAATCAAATATATTGAACATATACAATTATGGACGCATTGCTTAAACAAAAGACTTCTCTTTCTTATCAACCTGAACAATGGACTTCCTTATCCAGTATTAACGCAAAATTCAAAGTAATATCCGCGCGGACGTAAGAAAAACCATAGAACTTTCCTGATGACCCAATTTTCATAATAACTTTTTAGGTTATGTATGTATAAAATGTAACGCTATATACAGGGTGTCTCATTTTATATTTGACAGTCAAATATTTGAAAATCGCGAGGTTTGAGAGAAAAATGTTTCAGACAAAAGTGTAGAGTTTCAAGGGGGACATAAGATGATAACATTGGTTTGACCCTAAGTGGCGTCGTCAAGGTCAGGAAAAGGTCACTTTAAATTTTTTTAATTGAACCCTTACGAAAAAAAACCCTCATTTTTTGGTGTTAACACTCAAATTTGGGCGTTTACCATCAAAATTGAGTGTCCGCCGTCAATATTGAGTGTATATTGAGTGTTGATCGTCAACATTGGGAGTCGGTTAAGATCGGAAGAGCACACGTCTGAACTC
>NW_012026821.1:88091-88582 GCF_000956235.1 Wasmannia auropunctata | reverse complement strand
GACGTGTGCTCTTCCGATCTTATATGAATCGATAAATCGCAATTTTATACAAGTATTTCGATTCTTTTTATCCTTGGTGCTTTGAACATTTTTTGTAAACAATATATATTTTTCTTTCGTTATTGGAAGTAGATTTACACGCCCCTGATATGCTTCAGCTATTTTCTTGATAACAAAATGCGTATCGTAGCCGGACAAATTGTGAAAAACTACTGGAATGCAATGTGAATCTTGGTAATTTAAGTTGCAATTTGAATGTGCCGGACCTCTGTATCGCCCAGTCAAATGACAGTGATCGCGTACCCGCGAGTCGTCAGGCGCAAACGGTTTCTCGCACACGTGACAGTGTGTAGCGTTGAAATCTTTCCCAAATCGTTTTGCGTGAAATCTGCCATGGGTACATTAGTGGATATAATAGATTTTACTTTGTGTGCTAAACATCTTAATTCATCGGCAAACCGTGCAACGCAATCCGTATCGCGGCGAAACTG
>NW_012026821.1:86418-86926 GCF_000956235.1 Wasmannia auropunctata | reverse complement strand
CTTCCTTGTTTAAGTGTGTCAATCGTAATTGCTGACGCAAGCGTTCCTGCCGCTCCATCACGGTCTCGGCGCTCTTGCCGTTCTCGCTATCTTTTTCTATCGCATGCACGGCCGCGGGGTCGCTCACCGGCACGTCATCTAATATCGCAAGCGGTGTCGTTATCTCTACCGCCTCCGTTGTCGTATTAATTACGGCAATTGGACATACATTCTCCTTCGGTTCTACTAAACAGCTCCCTATGAATACTCCGGCCGTAATTTCCTCCGCCTGCACTACACCGATTTTATTTTTGTCGGTTCTAGCCCGTATAATTGTTTCGCTACGGGGTGCTAGCGCGTATTTTGCAAATGCCGTTTCGGGATGTAACTTGAGAACCGTGTCTCCGATGCGCACGTTTTTGTTCTTGAGATCGCATTTGGCTGCGTGCTTCATTAAAAAATCTATGCCAAGTATCCCTTCGTAATTAGTCGGAAAATCATCCCGTACTACATACATGGTGTACTTAAA
>NW_012026821.1:85228-86368 GCF_000956235.1 Wasmannia auropunctata | reverse complement strand
ACGTCTATTTACATCTGTTTACCACACAGCCGAAACCGATACAATACGTTTAATTGTTCCAATCTTATTTCATCATTATCTTTTAAGTTACATCTCAAATAGGAATCAAATCAGAATTTATTTTAATTTAACGATTGTTTTAAATTTTGTTAACATATACATGCTCGTAATGAAGTAGTCTTATATTCAAGCCACGTAAAGCCAGAGTTTTGAGAGTTTAACAATACTATTTTTTTTCTCACTTTTTCATTTTATACGGCGAAAAATAAGTTTCTGGTTTTTTATAATGGTAATAAGCAAAAGAAATGAGATTTGTTTAGCTCTTTATATTCTGCCAGAATTATTTTGCATAATTTTTGTGCATAATTTTTTTTACATGTGACTAGTTTCTATCTTGTTATCCTTAATGTTTTTATCTTCAAATTTAAATTCAATTTTGCATTTTTCTTTGTATTGTTTTTCAAATATTTTTTTTCCATTTCAATTGAAAATGAGACCTTTAGAACTGCTACATATTATATATTATTAATAATCTTTTGATTGAATACATGTAATTTTAAGATCATATTTTCTAATAATTAATCGTAATTGTATCGGTTTAGCTTATGTCTATTTGTTCGATATCTCAAAAACGAATTGGACCAGAATTTATTTTAATTTGATAAAGTATATTATATTTATTGATGGATACTTACTGATGAATAAAGCAGTCATGATTCATCGTCAAAAATTTCTTCAGGACAAAGTCTCGAATCAGCGTCAAAAATATCTTCAGGGCGAAGTCTTGAATTGAAGTAACATCCGTTTCATTTAATGTCAAAAATAGAATTTGGATGAAATGAAATTCCGTCTACTTACATCTGTTCATCACACAGCCAAAACCGATACAATTTGTTTAATTGTTCCGATCTTATGTTATCATTATCCATTAAGTTACATCTCAAAGAGGAATCAAATCAGAATTTATTTTAACAAATGTTTTAAATTTTGTTATATATATATGCTCATAATAAAGCAACCTTATATTTAAGTCACGTAAAGCCAGAGTTCAATTTTGAGAATTTAACAATATTATTTTTTTCTAACTTTTTTATTTTAACGACAAAAAATAAGTTTCTGGTTTTTTATATTAATGGCAAT
>NW_012026821.1:83773-84149 GCF_000956235.1 Wasmannia auropunctata | reverse complement strand
CTGGAGTTCAGACGTGTGCTCTTCCGATCTTACTCGAGGGCATGCATATAATTTCTTGAAAAGCAATAAGAAATTTCTAAAGATGCAATCTCTCACTTTGAATATTCGAGGACATGTATACATATATATATATATATTTATTAGAATTCGAAATCAGACATTTATATATTTAAGTGACGATGTTTTAAGTTCTTATAAATTGAAAATTTTTGTTAATTGTTATAATTTTGTTAACGTTGTAATTAATAATAAGAGTGTTAAATATCTCGCGCCTATTTAAACTATCACGTTTCAGAGCTTGCGGTCGTTCTTGTTAATTAAATATAGGGTTTCTCTGGGCCCTGGGTGAGGGTCTGACTCTTCTCCGATATTATTA
>NW_012026821.1:82973-83723 GCF_000956235.1 Wasmannia auropunctata | reverse complement strand
CGAATTTGTAAAAAGAACTCTAAAACTGGAAAAGGGGGTGATTTCATTGAAAATGGCTATAGAAAGAGCGAAAGCCATTAAGGTTATTTATGGGGAAAATTCTGGTGGCAGGGCAGAAAATTCTTATAAACGTTCTGAAGAGACAGGGAATGATAAGAAAAATAATAATGATGGTAATGGGAGAAATAATAATGATGATAACGGGGAGAAGAATGGGTTTAAGGAGAAAGAAAAGGGGAGTCAGAAAAGCGAATCACAAAAGAAAGGTTTTTCGAAAGAGTGCTGGCAGTGCGGGAAAGTGGGACATCTTCGTTCGGAGTGTCCGGAAAATTAGAAGAAACTTAAGAGCCCGTAGTCTATTAGGTTAATTTTATTTTGAAATTAAGTTGTTTTCTTTTATTGCCGTTAAGTTTTATTTTGCTTAGAAAGTTGGCGAGCCCTTGGAGAAGATTCCGAATGTGACTGTGCAGAGTAAACTGCAAGGGGAACATTCATTGAAGACAAACCCTGAACATCCGGGGACTCCTTAAGGGATATCGTCGGTAATTTAAGAAGACTACCTCGCCCGCGGTTTTTGATCCGTGGTTTTCCCGCGGGACTCAGGGCAAATGCCGAGGTAGGGATAAGGGGAGTGCTAAGGCATGTGTGGTACCACGGAGAGTTAATCCCACCCCTTGTCCGAAGAAAGAAGAGAGAAGAGCCCAAGTCTCAAGAACAAGAGGGCAAGAAGGAAGCGATGTACGGCAGGTC
>NW_012026821.1:82353-82923 GCF_000956235.1 Wasmannia auropunctata | reverse complement strand
CGCGTCGCGTACTTCGGAATTCGCCGTAGTATCGTCGTATCAGTTTAAAATACACGCAATGCACTTCGTGCATTCACAACCTGCGTGTCTCGGGCGGAATTACTCAACTTTATTCGCGTTCACTCGCGACTGATTATCGAAACGCGGTATAATGCTTCGCGTACGGGACTTGTTCTGCCTTCGGAACTCGCGACGGCGTTCCCGATTTTATTATGGCGAGGAAAGACGCTCTTGTTTCCGGGCGAACGGCTTTTATAGCCCCCCACTTCGCCAACGCCTTCCCACTCTTACGCGTTCCCCTTCTTCCCACAATTTCGGAAAGAAAGGTGCGTCCTTTTCCAGATTCGTTCCATCCACGATTTGTGGATTCCTTCTAGAAGCTTCTCGAATCTTCTAGAAGGAATTGTGGCTGATCCACATTATAACTCAATTTATAGTATATTGTGGGTTTTCTATACCCTGATTAACATAACTTTCCATGAAACATAGGCACCACTTGGAAATGTGGATCAATCTTTGGTACGTATAGCAATTAACTCTTTTGTGGTCAAATCATAATAATAATTTTTT
>NW_012026821.1:81890-82303 GCF_000956235.1 Wasmannia auropunctata | reverse complement strand
CAGAGATGTGTATAAGAGACAGGCATTGCGCGTTCTCGGTACGTCGCGGTCAACGTCCTGATTTATTGTACTTTCTTAATACGACGATATTACTTATTTTACGCCGAATGCCTCGTCGGCTCGAATGGCTATTAATTGATTTTCACAATGCTTATTGTTGTTGCGGGGGCATCGGCCTCGCGACAATATTAATAATTCAATTTTTAATTTTACAGAATTTAAACACAATAATTACATTAAGATTAAATGTATTATATATTATATTGCTTGATCTCTGGAAATAACAAGTAATTAACCATAATACAATAGGAGTAGGAGAAATAGGCCGGTTCTAACCCAGGAGCTCCGAGGGGGGAGCGGGGCGGGGGGGGGAAGTTTGCGCGGGGGAATGACGTCACAGGGGTAACCGCCGA
>NW_012026821.1:81263-81840 GCF_000956235.1 Wasmannia auropunctata | reverse complement strand
TTTTATTTTAAAGTACAAAAAAAGATAGCAATTAGGTTTTTCTTAACAAATAAGGGATGGTACCACTTAGGTTTCATTGTTTAATTTTGTACAACTGTTTTTTGTTCAAAAAAGGAGATTATACATATTAAATTTTGTTCGAGGAGCACGCTAACACTTGACACCCTTTTTTACTTTTTTTTAAAAAGTCAGTTTTGGAACGATATCACGCATTTTGTAGTGATAAGCATCACAAGCACATATTAACGAGATAAAACGAATACAGAATATTTTTAATTCAAAATAATTTTATAAAAAAACACCACCACTAGCTCAATCGTTTTATTATTGTAATATAAAGATATGAAGAAAACTCGTTTCTATATTATTTATTGCACGTTCTTAACTGTCAAAAAGTTGTTATTTATTATCATACATTATTTAAGTATGAAAATTTGAAAATGTAAACTTCTAAAACTACTAATACATTGTTGGACGTTATTATTATAAGTGTGATATTTGCATTAATGTAATTTTTTAATCAGGAGACGCGGTAGCGTCTCCCGCCAAGTATATTTTTTCGCTACATAACGGTCAA
>NW_012026821.1:80252-81213 GCF_000956235.1 Wasmannia auropunctata | reverse complement strand
TCATCATTAGATTGTTTATTTTGTTCTTGTGGCGTTACTTCGTTGATGTGCTTTTCAATAGCTTCTTTTATATCTTTTAAACATTTCTGCTTATGACAAACTTTTTCATGATACTGTAATGCTTCAGGTAATTGCGACTGTATACTTTCGAATTCTTCCGCATAAGTATTATGTTTTACTTTCAGTTTTGACGAATCTCTCCATGGTTTAAATAATAATAAAAGTGAATAAAAGTATTTCTCAGGTTGCATTTCAACATTGTATTTATAATGATTTATCAAATATTCGCGCTGTCTTTTTTTAATATAAGTTGGATATTTACTACCATCTTGTAAAACATAAAAGTTATTTGTAGGTTTCTTCTTTGTAATATCGTACCATTTTGCAAAATTATAAAGATTAATTGACTCAAGTTCTTCTGGCCTTGTTGGATAATAATGATCAATTATTGAATTACAAAATATATCTGTTGAATCCACGTTTAACGACTCAATTTCTTTTCGTGTTTTTATCCTTCGATTTCTGACTTGATTCACATCCAGCCACTTAATTGTTGTGTGAGGATCAGTTCCATATAACGAATGGCCAAGAAGAGTATCGCATGCTTCTAAAGCGCCACATTCTCTATTATTTAACTTACACATTGCAAAACGCCAAAGACGACTACATAACGATTTAGTAGAACTAATTTCCTCGAATGTATCATTCGCGTAACTAGTTTCAGATTTCGTTGTATACTTTGTGCAATACCAATTTAATAAAGTTGATTTTTCACCAATAAACTGTATATCCATGTTACCTTCCCATGCAGTAAGAATTGCAGAATTGTAATCGTTAATATCTTTTTCGGTTTCTTTACGTGGAAGGTCATACAATCTACTTTTTGCTTTCAATTTTTTTCTACCAGCAATCGAGGTTACTACATCCTTTAAAATTAATGCACTTGTGACTGGACGTGAAA
>NW_012026821.1:79133-80232 GCF_000956235.1 Wasmannia auropunctata | reverse complement strand
CACTTTGACAAATTCTAATAAGGCAATTGCTTTGCCTTTATCATTGTCAAAGGAGTTGAAAATTTGCTCGATTTGCGATAGTATGATAGACGGTTCAGGGAATTTATTTGGGGTATTAAGATTGGTGTGATTATTAAAGTTTTGAGATTTAAGTTTAGAGATAGGCTGGGAAGTATTAAAGCTATAGGGGTTTCTTATTTCAGATGTAGCACGTGGTTTGAAGTGAGAGGTAATAACTCCTCTCAGGTCTATGCTCTGAGAAGGTGTTGAGACTGGAGAGGCCACTATATCCGAGTCCTCCCCGGTGCCAGCCTCAGCACTGATGAAAGGGAGTGGTTTGTCAAAGTTAAACTCGGTTACTTTCTTTCGATCGGGACATCTTAGAACGGTTGTGTTGGCATGGGATAGTAATTGATTGTTCGCGTAGATCTTTTTTAGGGATAGTATTATTGAAAATAAAGCCGCTGTTCCATGCTATGTATGCATTTGTTCTAAAACTTTTTGATGCTTGTTCGATATTAGTAATTTTATGCTTAGCAATTAGTTTTTTGGCATTAACTTGATTAACGTTACAATATGCTGCAACGGTGTTAATAATTTTAAAGTTTAAAAATATCGGGCATTTAAAGTCAAGGGGGTGGTGTTCTCCCCCACAATTAAGGCATGAGATGGCCTCTGAAGAGCAAGTATTATGATCGTGGTTTTCACCACACTTCCTACATCTTGCGTTACTGTTGCAAAAATTAGTTGAGTGACCCCATCTCCAGCAATTTTGGCAGCCACGGACATTATTAATGAAAGGATAAACCTTACATCGGACCCAATAAATATTAATATATTCAAGCAGTAAGTTAGACTTAAAGTTGATCTTAATAGAAGATTTCTTCAGGGTGTTAGCATTAAGTTTATCTCTAATTTTTAATCTGATAATCGATTCTATTTCGATCGAGTCGTTAGGCCATAGAATTCCCTCCTTAATTTCATCAATTGATAACTCCGGGTCCACTCCCTTAACAATGCCCGTGCAAATAACCTTGTAGTTAGGAATGTATGATACCCATCCCTCGGATAACTTATCTTGAGAAGCAAATAAGTTAGC
>NW_012026821.1:65895-79083 GCF_000956235.1 Wasmannia auropunctata | reverse complement strand
CGAGAAGAAGACTTCCAGGATCTTCCGGATAAAGATTGTCGGGACGACAATCTGGAAGAGGGAGAGTAGTGTTACGCCCGTGGTATTGCACCCGTGTATCGGCGAGTTTCCCGCGTCGACCGGTATCGATCGCAGAAGCGGACAAGAGAGGATCGTCCTCTTAGTTACGGTTATTATCGGTGATTCTGGACTTTGACAGCTCTGTATAGAACACTCTGTTTCTTTATTAATAAAGTTCCTCTTTATTATGAGATCTCTAAGTTTATTACGCGAGTGCGGAAGTGCGCGAGAGTCTCGAGTGCGTGTCGCGAGTGCCGCTTTGCGACGAGCGTAACAATATATATAATCACGGAAGTTTCTTATCGCGCAGATAATATTTGCGAAGCATTTGAATATGTAAATAAGTTTATGTAATCGCGTCTTGTAGTTCATATAAATGCCCGAGCAAGCTAGGATTCCCAGTTTCATTTGCAATAGTAGTCATTGACTAATTAGTTCTATTATTGCTTGATAGATTTGTGTTTAAAATGACGTTTAATGTTGCTAATGTAATAAATTTGTTAGCAACTTTTCATATTGCAAGTATAACACTGTGACAACTGCCGTTATTTCGTCGCACGGAGTAGCTCGTCGGAAAAACGGGCGGCGAAATTGGCTCAGGGCGGATAGGGAAGAACAATTAATGAGATTCGGATTTTAATATATACAAAGAACTGGTTTATTACATACGCGGATCTGTACAATTCGGTACGCTCGGACGGACGTTATATATTTACATATGTACAATGGTTTAGCGTGAGCGCCGGTTAGTGCCCATCGGTTGTGCACGTGTTGGCGCGTGACGTCGGTGGGCGCGCGGCAGGCGCGGCGGGCGGGGAGCGACGCGGCGCGTGAGACGAATGTCCCAGGTGAGCGCGGTGCGCGGTGGAGGGGCGCGCGGCCCGAGCCGTCTTCCGAGAATCGGTGACCGTGTTGTTTGTCGGGGGAATCCGCCGCTGAGGTATTTCTCAGTAAAGAGTGAGAACCCTCTCACTCCCCCTGGATTCGGCGGTTCCCGGAGGAAGGAATCGGAAGCGGTTGGCCGAGATAGACTCGGATGAGGCCGAGAACCCTCTCGACCCCGGTGCTGACCGTCCCTGAGGAAGGACCCGGAGCAGGTCTGCCTGAGAATGCTAGGCGAAGGCCGAGAACTCTCTCTCGACCCCTTTTTCTCGAGCTGCTCGTGGTTCTGGTGTGGAAAGTACTTCTGGCGGACTGGCGGACTGGCGGGTAGCGAGTCAAGCGAGAAGTGTCTTGTCGGAAATTCTCCCGGCTTTTATACCCGCTCGGGCGCGGGTTCGGACGTTTCCGCGTCTCGTCGGTAATCTCCGGGGGATTGTAAAAAGGAGGGCTCGGTGGGGTGAGCTTTCCGAGTGCTTCGCTGGGTGGCGAAAAAGATAATCTGGGCGCGCTGCGCCCGGTTCCTACTGGTTTTAGCGTGTAGGAACGATGCGTTCTTTTAGGGGGTGCATCGTTACAACACCGACACCTACAATACGACCTGTTAACAAACTCCGACGTGTTCTCTCGGTCATCTGCAAGCACATATGCCGGTTTAATGCGATCAATGAAAATCGTTTGCCGTGTATATTCACGATAAATTTCTTATCGTCTCGACTTATCACTTGATACGGCCCTTCTTACGGTGCTTGCAACAACGCCTTCGGCGCGTCGCGCCGGACAGATACTCGTTCCGCCTTTGCCAGGTCTTTGTGCACGAACGTTCGTCGTTCTCCATGTCGCGTACCTTGGATCGGGCGCAGTTCATTAAAATGCTTGCGCAACTCACTCGCAAAGTCAACGGCGTCGCTCGCCTCGTCTGTTGTCCGTCGGCTCAAAAACTGTCCCGGAAGACGTAACGCTTCTCCGTATACCAGTTCGGCCGCTGTCGTCTGCAGGTCGTCTCTCCAGGCTGCACTAACTCCAAGCAGGACCGTGGGCAGCACCTCGGTCCATCGGTAGTTCCCTTGGCATTTGATGGCCGCCTTCAAATGGCGGTGGAACCGTTCCACCATGCCATTTGCCTGTGGATGGTATGCTGTCGTCTTTAGGTGGAGTGTCCCACAAGTTTCATTTAAGCGGCGGAAAAGTTGCGACTCGAATTGACGTCCTCTGTCCGTCGTGACTTTGAGGGGGGCTCCGAACCGGCAAATCCATCCCTCATAAAAAGTCCTCGCCACTGTCTCCGTTTCTTGATTCTGCATTGGAAACGCCTCCGGCCACCGCGTAAAGCGGCCTACGCACGTCAAGCAATAACGCATGCCTTCCGAAATTGGTATTACGATTATATCCAGATGGATATGCTCGAATCTCCTCGATGGTATGGTGAATTCTCCCAGCGGTGAGAAAACGTGACGTGATATTTTGGACTTCTGGCAGGGCAGGCAAGCACGCGCCCAGCTGCGACAATCCGTTCTTAGGGACGGCCAAACGTAGCGCTGTGCTACGAGCTTGGCCGTCGCCTTAATTCCGGGGTGAGCCAAACCATGTATCAGGTCGAAAGCAGCCCGCCGATAAGGCTTCGTCAGGAAAGGTCTCGGTATCTTCGAAGTTACGTCACAGTATATTTGTTCACCCGTTCCGGGAATCGTCATTTTTTCTAATCTAAGTCCTGTCTCCTGACACAAATATTCTGCAAGTTCTATGTCGTCCCTCTGTGACTCCGCCAACGCAGCGTAGTCTAGTGGTGACCTCAATTCCTCGATTCTTGACAACGCATCGGCCACGACGTCTTCGCCCGACATATGTCGAATGTCCGTTGTGAACTATGAAATCCAGGTGACGGAATTGGCGTGGCGAACTCCTCTCCAACCTCTGCCGGAACGCGAACACCAACGGCTTATGATCTGTGTAGATTGCAAATGTTCGCGCCTCCACCATGTGCTGGAAATGTTTAACGGATAGGTAAATGGCAAGGAGCTCTCTATCGAAAGCATTATATTTGGTTTCGGCTGGACTTAGTTTCTTCGAAAAGAATGCTAAGGGTTCCCAACCGTTTTCGCCTCGTTGTTGTAACGCCGCTCCGATACTATGTTCGGACGCATCGGTAAACAAAGCGAGTTCTGCGTTAATTTTTGGATGCGCCAAGAGAGCAGCCTAACTAAGCTTTCCTTAGACGCTTCGAACGCTTGTTCGGCCTGTGACGTCCAATTCAAAGGCGTCCTTCCTCTACTGTTTCCGCACAGGAGCTCGTTGAGTGGCACCAATACCTCAGTGGCCTTCGGCAAAAAACGTCTATAAAAGTTAATCATGCCGAGATATCTCCTCAACTCTTTTGCTGTTTTCGGCTTTTGGTAGTCCCGCTTCGATTCGCGAGGCCAACGGACGCGTTCCCTCCGTGGATACGAGGTACCCGAGAAATTTTACCTCCGGTTGCCCGAAAACGCACTTCGCGGGATTTATCACAACGCCGTATTCGCTCAGTCTTTCGAATAGCACACGCAAATGTTCGACGTGTTCGTCGGCCGATTCTGACACAACGAGAATGTCGTCAATATACGCGTAACAGAAATCAAGATCGCTCAACACCTCATCCATAAACCTTTGAAGGTCTGCGCCGCATTCCTTAAACCAAACAACATGTACTTGAACTCGTACATACCGAACGGCGTGGAAATCGCTGTCTTCGGCACGTCTTTTTCGGCTACCGGAATTTGGTGATATGCGCGTACGAGGTCAATTGTCGTAAATATTTTTTTATCCTGTAGAGCTTGTGCGAAATCCTCTATATGTCGAACCAGATAACGGTCGGGAATTGTCCACGCGTTCAACGCCCTATAGTCTCCACAGGGTCGCCATCCCTCGCCTCTCTTTTGCACCAAATGTAATGGTGCAGACCAATAGCTCTTTGACGGCTGGGCGATCCCGACTTCCACCATTTTACGAAATTTGCTTCTCGCGGCCGCTAAGCGATCCGGGGCAAGCCTCCGTTTGCACACCACGGGTGGTCCCGGCGTTATCTCTATGTAATGTCGCGTCCTGTGCTTTGTTATCTCGGACGGTCGTCCTTCGGGCCTCGTGATTTCCGGATACCGTGCTAATAAATCGTGATATTGAGTTGTTCCCGTAACTATTTTAACGTACGGCACGCCGCACCGCATGCAACGACCGGGAACCGTCAAACTTGTCACTCCGTCCACGAGTCGCGAGCCCCGCAAATCCACAAGAAGACCGTAATGAGCAAGAAAATCGGCCCCGATAATCGGCTTTGAAACGTCCGCTATAACGAAACGCCACATAAATTCTCGTCGTAGTCCGAAATTCAATGTCAGTTTTCGTTCCGTACATGTTAATTACAGTGCCGTTAGCTGCAGAGAGTTCATAGGTTGATATCTGACGTGGTCCCCGGACCAGTCTCCGTGGGTACACGCAGAGATCCGCGCCCGTGTCAATTAAAAAAAAACCTTCGTCGCGATGTCCATAATAAAAAGGCGACGCGTCAAATGGTCTGAATCGCCCGCCGCCATTAGCGACTGGCCCCTGCGTTTCCCTGTTGCTGTGCCGAGCAAGGCGGTTCACATCGTCGAGCGTCCGGCCCGAAACGCCAATGGAATCAACAGAGTCCGTTCGATACGTGTCCGCGGCTTCGAGAACGCGACCGCAAGCGCGAACGAGCTTGATACGCTCCTTCGCGGCCCCGATTCTCCCGACGATCTTTGGAGCGCCGCTAACTTCTCTGTCATTTCCTGTTGTAAAGCCAACTGTAACTGCGCGAATTTTACTTCTATTCTTGCCTCGATTGCACTGGTGTCATTTGCGTTCTGTATCACGGGAGTCCGCGCAGTCTCTGCGACTTGAAAAGTCGGCGCCCGCGTGGCCTCCACGATCGCATCCGCTATATCTGCTAGCTGATCGTTCGTATCCGTGTGGCGCGTAACAAGTTGCGGCTGGATATAAGCCGGTAGCCGACTCAGCCAGATAGTTCTTAAAACTTTGTCGCCAACGACGCTTCCGGTGAGGGTGCGTAAATGCCGCAGAAATTGCGACGGCTTTCTGTCGCCGATTTCCTCATGCTCGAGCAATCACCGCGTTTTGTGTTCTTGTGATAAGCTAAGGTGTTTAATTAGCTCCGTTTTCAAGGTCTCGTACGCTCGTTCATTCGGCGGATTTATAATTATATCGCGTACTTCGGTGCTATAACGCGGCCCGATTACCGTCAGCGCGTAGCCAAATTTTGTCGCGTCGACCGTTATTCCGGCGGCCTGAAAACTTCGGTCTACTATACTGAACCAGAGTGCAGGGATCCGCGGGAGTGAACTCCGGCATTCGCATTCCCACGCGGCTCACCTCGGGGTCAAAAAACATCCCGGCGTCTGAACACCCGGCTGCTGCGCCGACGTCGATGGCTGGTCCAACGTCACCAACGGCCTTTGTTGCGGTCGCTCCTGCTCTGGCGGAGGTTGGCTCGACGGATTTAAGTCATGGGTCGTTAACATAGTTTTCAGTTTGTACTGTCCACGCACTAATTACACTCGGACGAGAATCACAGATCGTCACGACTCCGTTCGGTTAAAGTTTGATGCGGGAAGAAAAAAAAACTTCTCTACGCGGCACTCGATTTATAAAAAAAAAGTTCACGTCGGCGTCACCACTTTAGTTTGTATAAATGCGTGTTGGATATGTGGATTCGGAATCAGATTTAATCCATTTTTTACTTTATCGGCTAGGATGGTGTCCGGATAATAAGATATTCAATTTCGATTAGTGTCTAGGCTAAGTTCACTTTTATTCGATTGTTAGCTGTACAAAATCAGCACGTCTGATCGCGTCGGAGTGTGTCAGCCGAATCTTCTGTTTATCCATCGCGTGGTCGCTAGATCCCTCTCGTCTCTCCTTGCCTTGTTGTTTTCAATGTGTTTGTGTCAGCGTGTTTTTAAGTTATATTGACCTCTTTTTGTGTGGCGGACAGCTGATCCTACCGTGTCAACGTCTATTCGTGTCTTTCGCAGATTTCATATGTAACGAATATTTTAAAGCGCAGGCTAAATTAAAGGTAGTGGCGATGCAATCGCCACAGATATATTGTGGAATCAAAATACAGAACGTTGAAGAAACAAGGAATGAGTGCACGTGTATTGCCATGTGTATCTGTCACGCACTCACGCCTGAGCGTTCATCACGCCACCTGTCCACGCGACCTCTATGCTAACTATGACAGTTATAACAAGTATTTTTTTGTTTGTATTTTAATATTATTAGGACCTCTCCAGTTTTCAATTTTATTCTAAGAATCGCAATGTGAGTCTGTTTCGTCTAAGATTTCATCATTTTTCTTTTGATCTTGATTGAACTGGTAAGGAAATTACATTGTTTGAAGTAGTAGTCGTGATTTATTTATGTTGTGTGACGAGAGTATCCTCTTCAAAAGGCTTACTGTTAATTTGATTAAAAGTCAAAATCAGTTTACCGCGTAGATATTCCACGTATTGCAAAATGAATTTGTTAATTCGTATAGGAAGTTGGCCATCGAATGCTCTGCGTTTGAGATTGACAAATTCGACTTCTACGGAGGACGAAGTGGCAGTATTCTTGCCACTTGCAAAAATGAGTTTCATTACGGTTTATAAAGGTATATGCCTTAAAAGTAATTTAAAATTTTTTATAATCTGCGGCATAAAAAATGCGTTCGCATTGTTTCCATCTTGCGATTTGGAAATAATGATTTCGTATCTTCAATTACAGCTTCTGTCCAACTCGTGATCAGATCTTCATCTTCTATTTCAAATTCAATCTTTTCGTCATTTATTGTTTTTTCTTTTTCTGTGCTTCCTTTTATAATTGTATTTACATATCTCAGATGAATTTCAGACTCCAGATATGTGTTATCCTTGCGTTTTCCAATTTCTTGATTTAAAGCCACAACTAACGTTGATTTTAGAAGATGTTCTTCAAACGTCGTCATTTGACAAGCATGGACCACGCTTCTTAAAAAGAATTGCCTAATTTTTGGAGGTTTTCCTTTAAGACATTTCCATCTTGCTACCATGACTATTAGGTGACTAACGTCTAATTTAATGAAGTAACAAGGTTTACGTTACTGTACTATTAAAATCAATATATTGTACCATGTTTGCAAGTAATCTGACAGATTGGCACATCTTGGTATTGGCGCGCCACTACGTAGAATTTTCCAAAGGAAATATTTGATTAAACTAACATCATGTTTGCAACTCGTTCAACTCGTGATCAGATCTTTGTCTTCTATTTTGAATTCAGTCTCTTCGTCATTTGTTGTCTCTTCTATTTCAAATTTAATTTTTTCGTTATTTATTGTCTTCTATTTCTGTGCTTCCTTTTATAATTGTATTTATATATCTCAGATGAATTTCAGACTCCAGATATGTGCTATCCTCGCGTTTTCCAAATTCATCATTTGGAAAACAGGAATGCTTTCAATTTCACAGACGCATACACATTGGTACAGAAATATATGAGGAGATTTTTATCCTTCAGGAAGTTATTCTCTTTGCGATACTGTCAGTTGCATCAATAGCGAAATAAGAATTGACTTGTTTATTATTTAATTTGTATAATACCTGTTCTTCCATCCATGCAATAAAAAGGATCCTGTCCTAAAGAACGAATGATTCCGGAAAAATTGGTATATTTTGTGATTCCCAAATTTATTAAGGGATCATTCGTATTTACGTCCAATCGTCTGTCTAATTCTTCCATCTTTGCTTTACATAATATTGTAGTGTCGTAAAGCATCGGCGGAATTTCTCCGCCAAAATGCATCAGTCATTTGGCCTCTTCTGTTCTCCATATGCTGACGTGTTTCCTACTGTCGACAAGTTCTCCCGCAACTTCTAGTCTACGATCGCCTTTTAATTGTCATTTCTTCGTATGTACAATTGGTGATTGAAATGCTTGCAAATAATATTCAAATATCGCATTCATTTTCTTTCGTGGTTTCTTATACAGATGGCCTTTGAGTTCTGATTTACATTCTTTACATTTGGCTACAAAGTATGTGTAACATTTTGCATTCAATTCTTTATAAACTTTCGCGTGTGGCAGTGCGATTGCCAGATCGCGCACATTTACGGCACGCGCGCCCGCCACATGACGAGAGTAGTGCGCGGCGCCGCAGGCGCCACTACTTTCTCGTGTGCAAATTTCGCCCATGCCTGATATATCTATGGCTCGGCGAAAGGTCCTTAGCCTGTCTCTTCGCTCCTGTGCTACGAGCGCTTGCTTCCTCGAAGTAGACCGTTGCACAGGAGAGTTTTTGGTATCCAGCAGAACGAGCTCAACGGGCCTCTAACCCTTGGGAGGAAGCGGAAGTTCCGGTCTTCCAAGTTAGTGCGCCCAGGACCTTTGCTATCTCACCAACATCGCCCATCCGGGCCATCTTGGAGCCGACGTCGAAGAGCATCGCCACCACGCCGCGAGCCAAGAAGCGGGGATCACTCCCCCAGGGCGCTCATCCGCTTGTCTCCGCCGGCGACCTGCACCTCCGGACGACGCTTGGACCCCGTGGGTGTCGCTCCTCCCGTGGCGTTTGGTTCCCATCAGCGTCCACCGACCGACCGCACAGAACCAGCGACCATCGAACCCGCGACCTCGGTCAATTGAACGACGCAGACGGAAGAGGTCGTCGCTACGTTGAATCCACCGGCTCGGACTCCCACACGGCCACAGATGCCGGGTCATCTAAGGAGCCCTGCCGACCGGCTCCTCCAAATACCGAACCGCCCGACAACTCCATCGGCGGCGTCGACTGAGCGCTCTCGGCCCCTCGAGACTACGGGGCGTTTCGCGGAGCTCCTCTGCCGGATCTGCAGGCCTCTCCGGACCGTACGAGGCTACGGTCGGTTGTGGCTATTCCATTGCAGCCGATTCCGCGGTTCCGGCGCAGGTCCTTCATTCAGGACCGGATAAAGGCTTTATTCAACGCGTTAGCAAAAGAGAACTTCCCGCTTAGCCGACGCTAGCCTCTTGTACCTTTCGGTACCGGCACTTCCGGGTGCCACCCGACTTACTTCCAGTTCCTTTCTGAGAACCACACTAACATTCCCTACACATGTAATTACTGTAAATATAGCCAAAGTGTTTATCCTATCCGGAGTCATTTGTGGAACCTTATTCATTGCGCTCCTTCTCCTGATCCTTCACCACTACCATCCACAAAGTGGTGACCCCGACGTGATCAGAAAGGATGCCAACACAGAAGATTTCCGCGCCAACGCAGATCTCCGCCGCGACAACGCAGAAGATTTCCGTCGCGATCACGCAGAAGATTTCCGTAGTGACCGTGCAGAAGATTTCCGTCACGTCAACACAGAAGATTTCCGACGAACGGTTCACGTAGTCATGACGACGCCATCAGCTTCCACCTCCGAGGCACAAGTTTCTTGCCCACAGCCAACAAGGCCGTGTTCCTCCAGGATGAGGTCAACCGGATAGGCCTACGTATGCCCGAATTCACCCCGGCTGACCCGGAGCTATGGTTTAATATCATAGACCGTAGTTTCTAGGCCGCTGATATCACGCAGGATGCGATCAAATTCGGATACGCTCTCACGACCATTGAGCCGCGCCATACTCTCGAAGTCTTTTAAGCGCTTGTTTAACGGATTTGTTGAACCGGAATATTCAAAGACTGCATCATAGATGCTACAAATAGCAGATTTCCTGTTGTCTGATTTTGTGCAGTACTTTCACACCGAACTTTTTTTACTAGACATAATTAGAAGTTAAGATTTACATTGTAAAATGTAAAAAAAAATTAACTTGATTTTGCCTTTGTGTATGTGTGTGAGGAACATACACACGTCCAAAGCATTACCTTATTAGGATATTTGTTAAAACTCTGTTTTTTGTCTCATACATCAACACATAAAACTAAAATATATGAAACTACTGATACCTTCGACTGTAAATATGTGTATAATTATCGAGACAGGCAGTCGCTTTTTTGAATTGCGATGCCAAAAAAGCGAAGCGAGTCACACTTTAAAATTCAATCAATATTCTATAATCTAACTTCTAATTATGCCTAGTAGAAAAAGTTGAGTGTGGAAGTATTGCGCAAAATCAGATGATAGAAAATCTGCTATTTGTAACATCTGTGATGCAGTCTTTGAATATTCCGGTTCAACAAGTTCGTTAAACAAGCACTTGAAAGCTGTACATTTTAAGCAATGAGAGCATTTTGAGCAATGAGAGTAGCACAAAAAATGATAAAAAACGAGACCGTAGCAAAAATAGGTAAGAATATTAAGATATATTAGTAATTAGAACTTTGTGTATAAAAATTTAAACATTCTATTTTATTACAAATATATATACATATATATATTGTAACGTGACGTTTTTCGACAACGTCCGTCACAACGGCTCATTAGTCCGACCGCAAAGGCTGAGTGGATCCTGCGTCCTCCGATTTTCGAGAGCGAGCGCATCTACGATTTTTCCACGTTCCGCGACTTAAATTTTGCAATAGAATTAAGCTATTAGATCCGCTACCGGCTGAAATAGGCAAGGGACGGCGACTATCCCGAGATGCTTGTACGGAAACGTTGTCTCACCGGCTCCGCAAGACTCCGACGGAAGCACCAGCGGCGACGTGCGCTCAGCGAGATGGGAGCACAGTCCATGGGGTCACGTAACTATTCTTTCTTTTTTTTCTTCCATTACGGAGCCCTCTTACTGCTGTTCCCTTTTACAGAGTTTTCGGAGCGAGCCGACGGCCCTGCCAAGAGCCCCAATAGTAAAAGGGCGCAGGAGAGCTGACACCGTGGCGCACTCCGCATTTCGAGGGCCAGGAGCCCTCCCGGCGAGTCAAAATTGAAACTGCGCGCCCGTTATCACGGGGCACGCGACTAACGCTCTTGCGGCGCAGGGGGTCGCGAAAGAGGGACTCACGTGACGGGAAGAGGCCACCGGAACCGGCAGATGGCCCCGCTACCAACGTGCTCCCGACGCTGCAAAGGACCGGCACTCGTGCCATGATCGTCGCCGATATCAGACGTGATTGCTGTAAGGGACGCAGGATCCACTGCCGAGACTGAGTATCAAAAGTTCACGAGAGTTAAGAGTTGGAGAGCCTACGGTGAGACGCACGTCGCTAGTTTTGTAAAGTCTCCAGTTCCGCGAGACGAGAGGACCGTGCGAGAGTATCGAGTTCTTCTGCATAACGGCCGTAAGTGCCATGTAAGATAGAGTATTACTCGTACCGGCGAGCATTGCTACCGTGAATCAGAGATCGCACAGCCCGCTCGATCGCGCTAATTTAGAGTCATTCAGGTTGTCGCCTTTGCGTTCGTCCTCACACAGCCGAGTCCTCGCGTATTGTAGCGTATACCGTAATATGTAATTGTAAGTTGCGAGAGCGTCCATCCTGCCGTTCCGTGTGTGTCGGGTATTAGAATCTCCGTGTATCGTGAAGTGAATTCTATGTCGTGAGCGTTAAACTTCCTCGTGTCGCGAGAAGCGAATTTCGCCGTAGATCTCGGGCCACGTGCCCTTGCACGCCGCGAACGCGTGAGCTGCGTGCGCCCGCGCACCAGTTGCCGTCGTTGCGCCAGCCGCATATCGGGAAACAGAATCGTCTCGGAAATGTCGAATTATATCAGCTCGTAATTACGGTCGGAAGACGGAACCGAACGATAGCAATTTATTATACCGCTAGCGAAAAGCGATTGCAGATCCTCGGCCTCGTGCGTGAGGGGACTAGTTGCGCACCGCGGAGTAATACCCGCGAGGCGTGGCGCGACTCCGCCGCGAAGTATCGCGTGATTGCTTAAAAGTTCGCTCGGTTCTCGTCACCCTGGGCCGCCATCCGACACGCACCCGTGTCCCTTATCCCGACCGCGACCTTCTACGAACCGTACAGACCTCCTGGCGTGGCGTTAGTCCGCCAAGGACCGGCGCCGGAACATTCATCCCCCGGGCACTTGGCGCGCCCCTATCCCGTGCGTCCCGCGAGTGCCACGCGAGAATACTGGCACCATGTATCCATCTGCCCCGCGAGACTATCGAAATATATGCTATCTTATTTATTATTAAATTCTGGAGCAATTATTTTATCTCCTTGTCGCTCTCCTAAGCCTTGAATCTCCCGAACCGCCCTTCTACCATTGTCGGAGCTGGTTAGCCGGCCTTCCGCACCGTCGCTGTTCGCCCGTCCGGACCTTTCGCGAAAATCTGAGTTACTTCGAACTATCGGGCTATTCGTCGGAGATAGCACTAGAATACTATACAAAAGTGGTTCGCTCACGCGGACCTGGCGCTCAAACCCCGCCTACATTCGCGGGGACAATTGCAATAACATCTGTAAAATACTTGTATTTCCGATAGCCCCGCGAGATTCTGCTCGATCCCGATGCGCGAACTCCCGACTGTATTGCCTCGCACCTACGCGTGCGGTCGCAATATATATGTATCCGCGCGCGTTGCGTTTTCTTGTTATATTTTTACGCGCCTTATTTAATCCTTTCTTTTATCACGAGTGTAACAATAGGTAGAAATCGGCGGCATAGCCAAAGGCTTAGCCCCTCCTTAGCCGTAGCCGGATAAGGAGGGGCAATCTGCAAAATTTCAAAAAAAATTTATATCTTTTAAACGGCTCAATTTTCATAAAAAAAATATATGTTGTAGATGTAGACAAGATACATTTGTAAAAAAATTTCGAAGATTTTTTAAGGCCAGGAACATTGCAAAAAAAAAAATATTTTATTTATTTTTTTAGCTATCTTATCGGTCTTGTACCATCACAAAAATTTTGCCGTAAAATTATTAGATGCTGTAAAAAATATATATATGGAGCGCCAAGGTTTCAATGACTCGTTCGTGTGTTTTCAGCGTATGAGTGCGCATGCTCGGCAGAATTGAATTGAAACACGCATTTTTTTTGTTTTTCTGAGTTGTTCACACGCCCGTCAAGGTTTCAATGATTCGTTCGTGTGTTTTCAGCGTATGAGTGCGCATTCAAGGCAGAATTGAATTGAAACACGCATTTACTTTGCTTTTTCTAAGTGACAGTGACATTTCGATTGCCGCTTGACATTAGTTAGATAATAAATAATAGGATATCACACGCATTTTTTTTGCTTTTTCTCACAAAACATTACTTTCGCTGTCAAATCAATTATGCCACCAAAACGAAAAGCGATTGGTCGATCTACACCTCAAGAGCACACGTCT
>NW_012026821.1:60606-65845 GCF_000956235.1 Wasmannia auropunctata | reverse complement strand
ATCTACACCTCAAGCACGAAAGAAAAAAGCATTACGAGCTTCAGAAACGAACGAGCAACGGGAAGCAAGACTGGAAACTGTTCGGGTACGCACTGCTCAAGCCCGTTCATCTGAAACAGACGAGCAACGGGAAGCAAGCGAGCGACACTTGTGCTGTGGTCGTTACCGAGGAAGGACGCAGGATCCCGCGTTAGCTGCCGAATGCCGTAAAAGGGTTCGAGACAAGACCTTAGCTGCCGCTCTTGGTGAGACGAACGTCGCCGAATTATATTGTCAGCCGCCGGTTTCATTGTCGGGCGGATCGCGTTGTTAGAGTTCCGTTGTCCGTGTAATTGTATGTCCGCGAGTAGAGTCCGTGTACCGCGTCGTCCGCATAGAATTGCGCGAAGTAAAGTAGTTGCGCTCGCCTTGCCACAGCCAAGTCATTTGTACATTATTTAAGTGTTGTTTCGTGTTCATTGCGTGTTAAGAATTTGTACGATTCGTTGCGTATTGGCGTACCGAGTTTTCGGTAGAATTTCGGGAATATCGCGACACCACGTGGTGTGTGATCGGCCATTACGTCGCGCGTGGCGTATTTCCCTCGTACCGAGATATTGTATTCTGCGAGACAGAATTAATAAAGTCGAGATAGAATTGACCAAGAGAGCTCGTACACCGGTCAGTCCTCGTAACTGACGAGACCACTAACGGTTGCCGCGTTGTCATACGCGGCCTGAGGTGACACTTGTATATCACAGTACACGCAATTATATTTGTTATTTGTTACAGAAATTCTGTGCTTTTGATATTACCTTCGCTCTTCCATATTCCTCCGCGCCCCTACGAACCGCCCTTCTACCAAACCTCTTCAGGGCTGAATTACCGGTCAGCTGAGTCGTCTACCGATCGCAAACAGTCAGAGTTTCGAGCGTCTCGAGTTTCTCTTGTGATTTCGTAACGAATATCCCGCGTGTGTCAAGGATTGTGATTCGGTTCAAGTAATTCGAAGGGTGGCACGCCCGTTCGTGCCTGACGCCCAATTTTGCGTTTTCGATGGCCGCGTAAGGCTGCAATTTCACGCAGCGTCAAGACGCTAGCGACCATCCCCACTCCGGCCGCCTTGGTCACGCGCATCTGTTGATGCACATAAAATGTGTCTCTTCAGCGTTTTGACGCTGGAAATTCGAACTTGCCCAACTTCAGCGTCCAAACGCTGTGTTGTTATATTTGATCAGCTAATTTGTGTTAATTTTCAGTACTTTATTTCAATAAAAATAAATTTAAACGACGACGACAGCGAATGGAACCAGATTTGTATAATGTATTTTTGATTTTAATTAATTGTATATTTGTCTGAAATAATTTGCAGTGACACGTTTTTATACATAACTTCTATTTAATGTTTGATATATCATCCTTGGAATTAAAAAGCTTGGAATTCATACTGTATTTTATGCTTTATAGAAAATTGGTATATACACCTGCGGGCTGTGCGAGACGATTTGCAATTTTAACGAAATGCACAGCCACCCATGCATGAATTCTTGTCCACATTATCATGTGGACAAGAATAATTATTTTTATCCGCAGTGTGTTGGAATAAATACTATTGTTAACTGTTCATGCAGTGCTAGTACTGTAAAATTTTTATATGTGCAGAGAACGAAAAAATCCTGCGTAGGAGCCGCTTGATGGACGGAACCGAGCAAAATGTTTTAGAGACACCAGAGATTGGAGACACAATTGAAGAGGCAGAAGATAACATGCTTCCAAACGAAGAGGACTTCGACGTGACAAATCTTCCGGACAATAACAGCTTACAGAAAATTTTCATAGAAGAGCGTCTTATAGAAGCGGTTCGGAGGCGACCACCTCTTTGGAATTTTAAGCTTCCAGTTACCGAAAGGGGCGTTCGGAGCAAAGAGAAGTTGTGGACGGAAGTAGTCGCAGTTATGAAAGGTATTTTTTTTTAAATAACGTATTTGTAATGAGATTTATTATGACTCAGGGAGAATTGACACCTTGATCAAAAAGCAGAAGCCAATAAATTGATAAATAAATAAATAAATAGATAAATTAGTAAATTGATAATTTAAGTAAGCTAAGTTAACTTCTGATTGGCTTCTGTTTTCTGCTTTTCTGTCAAGGTGTGAATTCTTCCTTAATGTACATTCTTGTTTTGCAGGTGTGATTACTCTACCTTAGGCAAAAAAAAGTGGAAATCCCTCACGGATGTATTTAGAACGAATCGGAAAAATGCGGAGTTGCCAAGTGGCTCAGCAGCTTGAAAAATGAAGAAGTGGATTCATTACGATAGAATGAGCTTTCTTCTAGATGTAGATCTTCTTCAAAACGAGTATGAATTATGCATAACAGAAATAAGTATCGTAAAAATAAAGTAATAAAAAATAAATTTAAAGAATATATAAAAAATAAATAAAATATAAATAAATTTATATAAATTATAAAATATTTCTTGCAATTTTAGTACGACGTCAAACATCTTTGTTGTTGATGAGGCTGAAGACACTTCAGTCGATGCTGATTATTGTGACAGCATGGATGTCAATAGTACTGCGTCACGTTCATCAGATAACATTTTACAAATATAAATAAAAGAATAAATAAATTTTATTTTTTAACTAAATATCTTTATTCTTTCAGTTGCTGCTTCAAATTGAAGAAAAAGTAGCGAAAGTTCTACGGACTGCATGCGGGAGCTGGCACAAGCGTTAAAGCAGCCCATAACTATCGACATTCCGCAGCAGAATGCCCAGAATCTGTTTGCTGCTTTTGGCACTTTAATTCGCATAAACTCGAAGCTCTGAGTGAAACTGCACGAGACAGGATGATGATAGGTATACTTCAACTGTTCTTAGAAGAACGCCTCAGTGACCAAGTCTAGATGACATACAAGTACGTTAAGTTAGCTTAGATATAACTTTAAGATGTAATTTTTCTACTTAATTTGAAGAATTCACAGCTAAAAAAGCACTCATGGTAGACAATACTACAATTGAGTTTTTTTTGTAGGTTGCTACACCATTTTCTGAGCCGCCAAGTGCCTTGTTCGAAGAAGAGATTGATAGCTTCCAGAAAACAGAGGATTTCTCAGTTAATTATATTTTTTATTTTTTGCTATCGAATTGCAAAGAAATGACAGCGGATGGATTAAAAGAGAATGTCTGTAGAGGGGCTAGTCTAGGGGCTGTATTTATATCCTGCATTTATAGCACTAAATGTAGGCCGTCTGATTTTCAGTCCCCGATAACGTTGCATGCAATCTCCATATTAGACAAATATAAAGATAGTAATTTGTGGGTTTACCGTGTTATGAATATATGCATCGGTTCCTTTAACGTCGCAATTGTTCTATTTATCGCATTATATTTTTTGTATATTTATGTGTTACAATAAATTTATGTCGGTCATTTTTTTATTAATGTTTAAATAATCAGTCAAAAGTTTATTTAAATAACAGACATACAATTACATCCAATTCTGAACTGTGATTAGCCACTTTGTTTATTCAGATTTAATTGTATTCAGATGCGTGATGAATTTCGTGAGCGGTACGAATTTTTTTATTTATGTCGGTCATTTTACCAAGGCACTGCTCCTTCATTACAAAAATAATCACGAAATTCATCACGCATCTGGATACAATTTCGCGCACTGGTATTCGAACCATAATGACCGATGTCTCGAAAAGCGCAGTCATCTTCAATGATTCTTCGCCAAGAACCTGGTGTGAAGCTATTTGGATCATCGGGATTTGATCCACCATATCCGCAGGAACGTAAACATTTTTGTCAATGTCGTCTTTGCGGATCCAATTATGCAGACAAACCGTCGCCTGCACCGTCAATTTAGCATTCTGTGGAAATGCAATAATTGGTTTGCGATATATTCGCCACTGTCTAGCTAGAATGCCGAAAGTACTTTCGATCATTCTTCTCGCACGGGTTAACCGATAATTGAATATGTCCTGTTCCTGTGACAGCTCATTCTTGCCTGGATAAGGGCGAAGCATACATGGTTTTAAAGGAAACGCTTCGTCTCCTACAAGACAGTATGGCAGAATTCGTCCTCCTGCAACAGCTGATGGCTTCGGTACCATTCATGCCGTTTGTATTGAAGTTCTTGCCCATAACACTACTGCCGAAAATGCTTCCATCGCTTCGTCGTCCATATGCCCTATTGTCAACGAAACAGAATAGATAACGTGCATCACAAATGGCCATCAATACTACACTATGAGCATTCTTATAGTTGTAGTACGTGGAACCAGCATTGTTGGGACACTGGAACAAAATTAGCATTTATGCATTCATTATTTTGAAAACAGAAAATATAGTTCACCGATTATTGGTACGGTACGATGTGTTAAGCTGATTTTACATTAGTCGCATTGTAGCATCGCAAACGTTGCGATGCTGCGATGCGACTATTATGTAGAACCAGTTTCAGGCTATTAATACTACTGAATACATACTTGAATTGTTACATATTTTCCATCGATGGCACCAATGCAGTGAATAAAATTGGTCAACTCTTCAAAATCATTTGCAATATCAAACCAGTCTCTTTCCGACAATGCTGGCGGTAAAACCAATAAACACAATGTGCTCCAAATTGCTTCGCATGTCTCTCGAATGATATTACAAGCCCGGAAAAAAACTATTAAAATGCCAATAATAATTATAGGAATGCTAATAGTAACTATTGTACGCTAATAATTATAAATACTCAATACTACTGCGATGATTACTTAACACTAGTAATAATTAGTTTTCACTACACAATTGTAAACTATTGACCAATGTAAACTTTTGAAATGTAATAGTAAGAACTACTGAAATAGCCACTATTGCAAACATTTGTGACGGTGCGCGTTTCCTCCTCGGAATTATGCTCGCCGGGCCGGGGTGCAAGAAAAGCGTGAGACACCACTTCGTTGACAATCACAGTTTATTACACATAGAATGTTGGCTATGTACACTATTTACATTTGGTGCCGAGCGAGGCGCTGGACGGTATGGCGTAGTCCTTGTCGGACGAGTTGGTTCGGTCGGCACGGCGGTGCGTCCTTATCAGACAAATCGGTTCGATCGGTACGGTGGTGCGTCCTTATCGGACGAGTCGGTTCGGTCGGTCCCGGCACTCGGGACGGTCCGGTCGGTACAGCGGAGTCGCTCGCAGAGTCCCAGGCGCAGCTGGGCCGCAGGCACGGTGGGTCTTGCCTTCCGGGCGCCCC
>NW_012026821.1:58191-59382 GCF_000956235.1 Wasmannia auropunctata | reverse complement strand
GCCTTGCCAGCCCGCTCAGAGATGTGTATAAGAGACAGCTCCAATTGTGTTGCGGACATTCGTAAATAATTGTGGAAGCGTATTCCATCTTCTACGGACAGTTTTGGAATCGACACATAGTAAAAACTATGCTCCGGGCGATCCTTTAGATACGGCGCTACTCAGTATTTCTTTTTACTGTATGATCTTTTTTTTTCTTATCTTTTTGCAATTTTTGCATAATTGCAGCACACACCATAATTTGTCGTTTTCGAATTTGTTGTGCAATTTCTGATAATGTTGCCGACGAAATACCGTTTGAGCAGTTTTGCATTTTAACACGGTTCCTTGTTACACGAATTAAATGTAAAAAAATTTAATAAATCCAAAGAATTTAATACAAATTGACGCTAGCGACGAGCGACTAAAGTCGCTCCATGAAAAAGCAGGAAGAGAAAACGGCCGGCGACTTTTGTCGTGTTACGTCTCTAGGTCGGTTCGCGCTAAATTTACGAGTCGCGACTCTAACCCGAAACTATCCGTGGTTTTATGTTCGGTAGAAGGCCGTACGCACGTTGCGAGTATAAAGAGGAAAAAGACGCTAGGCAGATTGAAGTTGCGTTCGCGAGATGGCGACGATCGTTGCTCCGGGCGGAATTCCTGCGCGAGGTAAACGATACCGTCGGAAATTAGGGCACATTGAGAAATGACTTACCTTCAGCTGGTGGTTCTATCTTTCATCTTAGACCCAGAGATTCCGATGATCGCCCTAGCGAAGAGTCTCCATTGGGGAGCTTCGATGTTGTTGTTGTGGATTCCTATTTCTGGGCGCGTCCGTAGAGGTGTACGACTATCACTTAACGATTTAGGCAGGGTAGCGTTATAATCGGAGTCAAGATAAAAAGCGAAGAAATGTTCACGCTTTGAATTACTTGGAAATAGAATTTATTATGAATTGGATTACAATTGTCCGCAAAACTCTATTAGTATTAAACTATGACTAGTGTTACGACTAACTTATCTTTAATTAGAATTAGATATTGAAGAATTTAATTAAAATTAGATGTTGGAGAAAATTCGGTTTTAGTGTCCGGTTCGTGGTTCGCAACTCGACTGACTATTTTGGCTCGCGCGCCAAAAGAACTGCCTGAGTGGGGGAAGCGCCTGGCACGCCAGCCTCTCTTCTAGCTAGGGGAAACAGTGCAGTGGTTT
>NW_012026821.1:56616-58140 GCF_000956235.1 Wasmannia auropunctata | reverse complement strand
CAAGCACGGTGGGTCTTGCCTTCCGGGCGCCCCGGCGAGGGCAGAGAAGTCGGGCGCCCCAACTCTCCTAGGATACAAGGGTCGGCCAACCGGGCGACCCGGTCTGGCGGGTAGCGGAGCAGCCAGGCGCCCTGGCTCTCTCCAGGAAGCTATCAAATGGAGGTCCACCAGGCGCCCTGGTCGGACAATCGAAGAAGTCGGGCGCCCCAACTCTCTTCAGGAAGGCGAAAGCGTGGTCTGTACTAGAGCGGGCTCAGGACAGGACTGGATGCCGCTTGTTCTGCGGTTTATATACCCCCGCCGATAGACTTTGGCGGGGGAAGGCGCGGAGAGGGGGTTGCCCGCGGGTATCACGCTCGGAGCGCGTGACTGTAGTGGAATTCGTAGCGCTAAGCGCCAGGGGCGGTTGGTCGGCCCCGAATCTAGTGACGAGGCGGGGCGCATCGTCACACATTTAACAGTATATATTATTCTTATACCAATCATTGAATAGTACAAACCATTAGTGCGCAGAAGTGCAATATTAAGCCAACCTATAATAGTGCACATTCTGTACAGTGTCTAATAGTACTAGTAGTGTTTCAGCACTCCTGCAATAAATATTTGTGTTTGCTACTACACTAGTGATACTTAGAGTTTCAGGCATAATGCAGATTATGTATCATTTTATTTTTGGTTTTTACTGTTAAATCAGAATAAAATGATATATCAGGGGCATAATGTATGAAACAGAACATACCTTCAGTGACACTAATAGTGTTCAGCACATTGCAGTGATACTATTAACATTTAACACTACTGCAGTATCCTATTAACATTTATAAAAAAAATATATTTTCATTTTTTAAATAATTTTATTAATACGATCTATCATTGATATATGTATATTCATTAACATTGAGTAATAATGGATCGTCACGAAGTGTCTACAGTTCCCGATCAAGGAAGTCAAGCAGTGTTGAGGACAGTCATGGCTTGGATGGGTGACCGTTAGATGTGAATTTGTTTGAAGAGAGTGATCTCCTTGAAAACATCGTAAATTGTTTTTTTTTCAGTTTTATAATGATTTTTATTCTGGTTTCGTTTAATATAAACGTTTATTTAATTGTTTATTTTTAATTATTTTTGGTTATGTACATTCTGTATGCATTGAGTACCTATTAGTACATACTATTCCAACAGTGCGCGAAATTACTATTGATGTGTGCATTAATAGTTATTCATTAGTTGTCATTTCAATAGTGCCACAAGTTTTTTTCCGTAAGGGAGCTGTTGTTACCCCAACGAGATACTGGTATGATACTGATGTCATTGAATCGCCAGAAGCAAGATACCTAAAATTTCAAAGATATGAAGATATATAATATTTAAACAATACTAAAACAATGAACAACAGTTTCATGTATAAAATTTGCAGTATAATTTAAATGTTTACAAACCTCAATGTCATTACTAAACGTTCTTTGGGTTTGTATTAGGCTCTCGAATAACATTTTCTTTATCAGTANCGGACCAACAATCGCA
>NW_012026821.1:55051-56566 GCF_000956235.1 Wasmannia auropunctata | reverse complement strand
TTTCGTTGAAAGTGTGGCCCAAAAATTTTATTTCTCGCTGTAAGAACTCACACTTATCTCTATTCAACTTGAATCCAACTCTCTGCAACCTCTCTAATACGAACTCTAAATGTTGCAGGTGCTCCTCTAACGTATTTGAAGCAATCAAAATATCGTCCAAATAGACGATCAGAAAGTCAGCGCAATCGCCCCCCAGTGCGAGATGCATGGCCCGGGTGAACGATGCTCCTGCAGTCTTTATGCCGAATGGCATTCGTTGGAATACATAGCTCTGGCCATCGAATAAAAATCCTGTATACTTTTGTGATTCTGGCTCCAAAGGAATCTGCCAGAAAGCGTTTGAAACGTCGAGTGACGTGAAGTATTTTTTCCTTCCAATGCGCCTAAATATATCCTCGATCGTAGGTGGTTGCGCATGGTCATTGGACATTCGCTTGTTTATCTCCCTGGCGTCCAGGCACAGACGAATCGAACCGTTCTTTTTTACGACCACAACTAGTGGATTTACAAACGATGTTGCCGCCTTTTTTATGATACCTTGCGCCACTAATTCGTCCAAATATTCTGTTACGGCCTCTCTGTGCTTATCCGCTACGGGATAGCTCTTTCTCTTAAATGGCCTGTCACTCGTGATTTCTATCTCGTGTTGGTAGTGATTAACACATCCTATCGAGTCTTCAAAGATCTCTCCGTATTTTTCAATTAATTCATCTAGGCTATCGTATGCCTCCTCCATAGTAATCACGGACATTACGGGATTCTCCGTATTTTCGATTTTTTCGAATTGGACATCGAGTCCATCTTTCAGGTTCATCGTCAAACCATATTTCGTAAGGAAATCAATTCCTAGTATCACAGCATAAGCCATCTTTTCCACAAGAAAGAACTCATGTGTGTACTGTTGATTGTCATAACTAAATGTAATTTTCGCTTTATTAGCGATCAACGCGCCTCTTTCCGAGAACGCTCCTTTCAAAATAAATTTCTTAATTGGAACAACGTCCATCTTTTCCTTAGCATCGACTAATCTGTCGTATACTTCCTTTGTTATTGCCGATATTTGGGCTCCGGTATCCACTAATGCTAAAATGCTAAATGTGGTAAATTCTACTTTGATCATGGGAGTCTTGAATTGCAGTATCTTCTTTAGCTGGTCCTCCATCATCATTTCGTCCAAGTCTTTGAGAATATCCAGCGTACGTAATATATTAATTTCAGCAGTCTGTTGCTCTTCAACGTTCGGAATTGGTGACCTTGGTTCACCATCGTTGTTGTCCGTATTGCCTACTCGAACAGCTGCTACTTTCCTACCACGATACGAGCTGCCTTGCCTACCCACGCTACCACTGCCCGAATCTCCTGTATGGCTTCTATCGTCCACATTTGAGTCGGATTTTTTATACGCGGTTCTGTTGCGTGGTGTCACAGTCTCGTCGTCGCTCGTTACTTCCGTAATAATTACTCCCGAATTTTTATTATTATTGTTATACATACTATACCGTTTACCTGTTTGTG
>NW_012026821.1:51264-54673 GCF_000956235.1 Wasmannia auropunctata | reverse complement strand
TGCATTATATAAGATACAAAAAAAGATGAACAGATCTAATAAAAAAGATACATTTATTATGTGTGTATTTACTATCTAAAAAGTGCCACTGATTAATTACTTTAATAAAAGTTATATAAATATAGTTCAATATACCTGAGCAAGAATAGATCTAAAAAAAATACCAATAAAAACATTTTGTGTAGTCATATGAGATATGTTTATTTACATAGACAAATTGCGAATTAAACTGAATTATTTCAATTTGTAATTGAGAGTAATGTTTCTTTAATACATAGGTAGGAATAATGTGCTTGCTCAATCGCAGTAATATCTTTTTCCCCTTGGCAATACAAAAGGCTTCAGTTTTTTTCGAGATATTATAATATGTCATCTTACATCAAGCTATAGAATGCAAGAATGTAAATCAAAAGATGACATATTTGTTTGTAACGGGGCTCCCCTGAGAAAGCCCCGTTCCGCGGTTTATCATCCTCGCGGTTCTCCGACGACCTCCATCTAAGTCGGGGAAAATGCCCGGCGCGGCAAGGAGCGCTGTGGCGCTCCGCATAATCTTTTTTATCGTGGTAAATAGCGCGATGATCGTCCGCGCTACATACGCGTACCGAGCGCGCCAAACTACCGACAGCCGAAACGGTCGTGCGCACGCGCACTGGCACCGCGAGCGTCGCACGAAACTCGACCGCGTTTAAATTGTTTATCGGGCTATCTTTGTTTTATGTCTTCTATATTTTGTTAGTTGTCCGTCCGAGCTTGTTGTAAATAGCGAGGGGAGGATTCGCGAGGGTATAAAAGCCAGCCCCAGGTTCACGGAGGCAGTCACACCTGAGCGACGACTCTGGCAGTTACCGACTCGGCACTTTTTCTTTCTTTCCTGCCACAAGGCCCACGAGCACGAGAGGCCCGGACATTCCCGGCCTCGATCCAACCGACACCGACGGCTCGTTCCGGCCATGGCCTCCTGGTTCCTGACCGATCCGGCATACAGTGGTAGGGCCGTTGCCTGGTCCGGCAGTTCCCGACTGGCCGAGATCGACCGAATCCCCGGACCTCGCACTTGCCGTGATGTGGCCGTTGCCCGCCGCAGTCCGGCGTTTGCCGACCGTCGAGTTCACTGTTTCCCGAGCCGCCACGAATCCACGGGCTTTCCCCCCGCGATCCGCTTCGCGGAAACGTAATGTAACGTCGTGTACCGGCATAAACCGGAAATAAACCCGTCGGTCGTAATTAGTGATCCTATGCCACGATATCAAGAATGTAATGTAAACTGCCGTACAGAATAATATATTTATATGTTTGTGTTCAACCTTACGCCGTGAGTAAAGTTAATTATACCCTCCCCGTGTCTCCGGACCTGCTCCCGTTTCTGGATCCGACTGAGGCATATCTGCGCATTCCGCCGCACGGGAATCAGGTCCTTTTACGTTTATAACTATATCCAGTCTATAATTGCTATTTTTTTTCTTATTATGGATTCTTGAATAAACTTGTAGACGAAAATGCTAATTAAAATTTTCGGATCATGATAAAAGAATTCATCGATCTAGTCAATGTGTCTCGTATGTGTATTAAAATAAGTGCTTATATGTATACACGTGACAACTGCCGCAAAAATTTCGTCGCACGGAATAGCTCGTCGGAAACGGGCGGTGAGATTGGCTCAGGGCGGAAAGGGAAGAGCAATTAATAAAAGACGGATTTCGTATAATATCTGTAAAGAACTAGTTTATTTAATACTCCTTCGGAGTGCATGGATCTATACAAATTCGGTACGCACGGACGAACGTTATGTACAGGTATTTACATGTTTGTGCGCGCGCGGCGAGTAGTGCCCATCGGCGGTGCACGTGTCAGCGCGTGACGTCGGTGGGCGCGCGCGGCGAGCGCGGTAGGCGGGGAAGCGGCGCGGCGCGCGAGACGAGTGTCCCCGATGAGCGTGGGGCGCGGTGAAGGGAGCGCGCGGTTCGAGCCGTTTCCGAGAATCGGTGTTTCCCCGTTTGGCTAAGGGATCCGCCGCTGAGTTGTTTCTCAGCGGGGAGTGAGAACTCTCTCAGTCTCCTGAATTCGACGGCCCCAGAGGAAGGAGTCGGAGACGGTCTGCCGAGATATACTTGGCTGAGGCCGAGAACCCTCTCGACCCTGGTGCTGACTGTCCCGAGGAAGGATCCGGAGCAGGTCTGCCTAAGAACTCTAGGCGGAGGCTGAGAACTCTCTCGACCCCGGTTTTCTGAACTGCTTGCGATAACGGTGCGGAAGTTCTTCTGGCGGGTAGCGAGTCGAGCAAGAAGTGACTTCGTAGAAAATTTTCCCGGCTTTTATACCCGCTCGGGCGCGTGTTCGGATTTTTCCGCGTCTCGTCGGTAATCTTCGGGGGGTTTGTAAAAAGGGAATGCTCGGCGGGGTGAGTTTCGGAAGTGTCTCGCTGGGTAGCCCAAAAGATAAATTGGGCGCACCGCGCCCGGTTCCTGCTGGGGTTTCTTATGCAGGAACGATGCGTTTTCTAAGGGGGTGCATCGTTACATACATATAATTTTTAACAATAATAGTGAAGAAAACATAACATTTTATGTGTATATGTATATTTAATTTTAAAATAATATAATATAATAAAGAAAAATAAACTTATAAATTTTTTGTTGAAAAATTAATATTTTTTAAATATTTATATTATATTAATATTTATATTTAATATAATATAAATATTTAAAAAATATTAATTTTTCAACAAAAAATTTATAAGTTTATTTTTCTTTATTATATTATATTATTTTAAAATTAAATATACATATACACATATTAATATTTATATTTGTGGCGATCGTGGCGCGAGGAGCAGCGCGGCAGCTTTATAAGCTAGAGATCCGGGTTCAAATCCACCCAGAATAATATAACTCTGAAATTGATTTTAATCAATTCGGAAGCGATCGCCGCCTCTCGGAAGGCAATGGCAAACCACTGAGAGTATCTTTGCCAAGAGAACCTCTTCTTTAAAAAAAAATGGCCGTTCGGAACCGGCGTTAAAATGTAGGTCCCGTATATCTGTGTAAAAGTGTAAATAGCGCACATAGCAGAAATACGAGAAGAGATCACTACGCTCTGTCAAGAGTAGTAGGACTATTGATTGATTGAATATTTATATTTATATTATTTTTTATTCATGCGTTTTTTGTATTATATTGTTACGCCCGGGGCGGTGTATCTCGCGATCACGCACTCGCCCGCGTAACGTTCGCACTTCCGCACCCGCGTTCGCGCACGCGCACCGGAAGGTCGCGGAGAAATAAGAAGGAACACCAATTAGAAACACAAGGAACACGCTTTATTATAATGACTGTGAACAAACAACGCAGCGAATAGACAGAACAGAGCTCAGCACGTCCGAACGAATCGACGGCTCGTCTCCAAATCT
>NW_012026821.1:49591-50684 GCF_000956235.1 Wasmannia auropunctata | reverse complement strand
TATGTGCACTGTTAAAATAATTTTTCTGTAAAACAATATATTCTTATAGATTTCCAAAAGACCCCACAAGATATAATATATAGGTAAATTTTGTAAATAAAGGCAGCAAGTGGAAACCGAAAAAAATTACTGTCAAACGTTCAATTTTATCTAAGACTGTTTCGATAAAAGTTCTCTCAGTGTGACCCGTCTCAAACCACATGCGATCCCAAGTATTCGCGTAAAATGGTTGAAATGTGTGAGTTAATAGAATGAAATGTTGTGACTATCCTCGCGGTTCCAAAAGCTGAAAAACATGTAACTCAGCTCGCTTTAGACTAATTAAATTTTCATAGTAATAAATCCACTCGAATTTACCGCTCTACTTCAATATCCGGGTGCGGCCATATTGGTCAACCGTCTTAGATGAAACCCCCACCACCGATATGCTCTCTCCAGTCCTCCATGGTGCGTCTAGTGAGAGGTTAAGACAGCTGTCAAAATATCATATACAAGGTGTAATATTAAAAAGATAAAACTTGTGCACTGCGTGAAATGCAATAGGTATGTACGCAACATGTATAGATTTTAAAATAAATTTATTTAAAATTGTTGCAAACATTTTGAAATTAATTAATTTTTATATCAATAAAAATTAATAAATTGGTAACGTATAATGTATATTAATTATACAATTATATATTAATTAAAGTTTTTTAAAATACATGTAAATTATATTATTTTTTATGTTAAATGTTCTATATATAAATCTAATGTGTTAAATATATTAAACTGATATATTCATTCAATGTTTATTAGATTTTATTAATATTTATAGATTTATAAAAATTAATGTATACATATTGTCATAATAATGTATTATACGTGGAAAAATAAAATGAAATTAAAATAATTTGAAAGAGGTCCAAAACGGTGTAATCTACAGGAATAAATATGTATATATATATATATACATATATGTATATCTTACCGGATTTTTTAAATCAATTTCTTCGTCATTTATTCCTGTAGATTACACCGTTTTGGACCTCTTTCAAATTATTTTAATTTCATTTTATTTTTCCACGTATATTGCATCCATATTCTAATGATT
>NW_012026821.1:48801-49541 GCF_000956235.1 Wasmannia auropunctata | reverse complement strand
TGCGTCGAATGGCCAATCATAAGATTGATTTATTCGGTCAGCCATTTATAATAGCGATAAATCAATCTTATGATTGGCCATTTGCAAGTCCAATCAAGACTCGTAACACCGGTCGCGCTTCTCTGATAATCTAGGACTCTAGCCTCTAGGTGCGTCTAGTGAGAGGTTAAGACAGCTGTCAAAATATCATATACAAGGTGTAATATTAAAAAGATAAAACTTGTGCTCTGCGTGAAATGCAATAGGTATGTTCGCAACATGTATAGATTTTAAAATAAATTTATTTAAAATTGTTGCAAACATTTTAAAATTAATTAATTTTTATATCAATAAAAATTAATAAATTGGTAGCGTATAATGTACATTAATTATACAATTATATATTAATTAAAGTTTTTTAAAATACATGTAAATTATATTATTTTTTATGTTAAATGTTCTATATATAAATCTAATGTGTTAAAAGGATACTAAAGCCGTCTGTCTTATCGACAAAAATACTATTTTTGTTAGATACAAAATACTTCATATTAATCGCATAGAATTAATTTTTCCTTTTCTGCGATTAAAACACACATGCTAATGCATCTGGCTCTGGTGCATTTTGTACCAAAAACAGGAAAAAATTAAGAAATTACAGATTTCGTTATCCATTTTAACCTCAACATGGCGACTAATGCTATCAATTTACCAAAACGTTTACTTCGTGAAAAAGTTAGGCAGGTTATATGCTCGAAATA
>NW_012026821.1:47433-47972 GCF_000956235.1 Wasmannia auropunctata | reverse complement strand
AGAGGAAGAGGTGGAGAAGAAAAAAAGAATATTTTTTATGATTAAAAAATATAAAAAAAAATATTTATTTTAAATTTATGTATAGGTATAATATATGATTTAAAAATAATAAAATTTATCCGGCGCAAAAACCGCCTATCCGTTGCCATCTGCAACAGACAAAAAAGGAAGCAAGTTAAAAAATTGCAAGGAGAAACAGAAAGGAAGATAGCTAGCAAAAAAATACTCACGTTAATTGTAAAAGGCAACCTGCCTTCTACCGGTTGCTACATCAACAATCACACGCTGCGGTGCCTCCTCGCACGGGCTCCGCGGCACCTGCGGGCTGCCCTCCTGCGAGCTCGCATCCTCGCGCGTCCTCGCCCTCGGCTGCGGATCCTCCACCTCGCGCGTACTTTGCGGAGGCATTCGAGCTCTCGCCAGGGTCCACAAAAATCGATCTTCATACGGGGAGGCGGCAAGTCGCCTCCCCACACGCAACCAGTACCTGCGACTGCATGCGTCGCAGGTACTTGGCGCGAAATGCTCCTCGCAATTTA
>NW_012026821.1:46826-47383 GCF_000956235.1 Wasmannia auropunctata | reverse complement strand
TGTACGTTACATGTCGTGGAGTATCGTCTGCTTCATTCTATGACTAAATTTTAAAAAATAAGGATAATTTCTTTTATATTTAAACATTACTTATTAACCTATGTAATATATTATTATATTAAAACATTTTTTGGACTTGGTTAGATGGCGTGTTAGTGCATGGTTGTGTGTAGTGAGCGTGTACGATTGAGAGAGTGCGTTTCTGGAAAGCAGGGCGTATAGAAGAGCTTGGAGTCGTGAATTAGGTAGGAGAGCGTATAAGGAAGGTGAGGAATTGGAGGCATAGGTAGGTGAGAGGAGAGAAGGAAGATCGAGGTGTGTGAAGTGACGGGCAAAGCAATGAAGGTTAGGGTGTGCAGAGTTATGGCGGGAAAGGATACGCGAGGATTAGGGGAAGTCGGTAAGGTAGGGACGCGGGAAGTGCGGGTAAGATGGGTAGATTAAAGGTAGACGAGAAACAATGTAAGTTAGTGACAGGTGGGAGAGAAGGTGAGAAGAAAGTAACGTTTAAGTTAGGAAAAGAATTAAGCGAAAAGGAGGAAAGGGATAACTTAAAA
>NW_012026821.1:45225-46776 GCF_000956235.1 Wasmannia auropunctata | reverse complement strand
TGAGAAAGGTTGGGATAGCTTAAAGGGGAGATTACCGGGCTCACACATATGGGAATGTAGTTATGCAGTAAAAGAAAGAAATAAAGGGAGAGCCAAAGGCGGCTTTTTAATGGGAGTAAAGAAAGATTGGAAGATACAATTGTGTGAATTAAATAGGAAGGCGGAGGATGGAATGATAATGTCAGAAATTGGAACGGAGAAGGAGCACTGGAAAATAGTGTCGATGTATGAATCAAAGGGAGGTAAAAATTTAGGTGAGAGATTAAATAATTTTATAGAAAATGAGGAAAAGGAAAGGATACTAATAGGTGGGGATTTTAATGTAAGAACAGGTGAGTTAGGTGGAAATTGCGAGGAAGGGGATTGCGAAAGACACAGTAAAGATAAGGTAATAGGAAATGGAGGTAAAGAGCTTATAGAGTGGATTGAGGAAAGAGGTTGGAAGATCTTGAATGGAAAAACGGAAGGAGATTGGGAAGGGGAATATACTTATGTAGGTGCTAGAGGTAGTACGGTAATTGATTATGTAATAGTAAATGAGGAAAGCGAGAAATGTATTAATAAATTTAAGTTAGGGGAGAGAGTGGACTCAGATCACTTGGAATGGAAGTAGAAATATGGATGGAGGAAAAGGATAACGTCGAAGAAGAGAGGAGACCAGAGGAAGAGGAAGAAGAGGAGGTTAAGGAAATAGAGATAGTTACTTGGAATAAGGAGGCCATACAGAGGTATAATGAACAGACAAAGAAATGGAGCGGGAAGGAAAGGATAGACGGGCAAGAGGCCACTTCGGTGGAGCAAAGGTGGGAGGAAATTAAACAAGTGATATATGGAGCTATGGTCAAGAAGAAGATAAAGAAGAGGAAGCGAGAGCTGGGGCATAAAGATTGGTGGGACAGGAGCTGTACAAAGAAGAAAAGGAAGGTGAAACGAAAATATAGGAACTGGAGAAAAGGGAAGATTGACAAAGAAACTATGAAGGAGAGAAGATTGTATAGAAAATAGTTAGAGAAAAAGCAAAAAGAAAAAAGAGAAGAGGAAGAGGAGGACTTGAAGAAAATAAAGAATGAATCGGAAGTCTGGAAATTTATAAATAAGAAGAGAGGCAAGAGGATGAATATAGAAAATAATGTAGGGAAGGAGGAGAGGTTATTTTAAGACCTTGCTGAAGGGCTTAGAGTTGGAAGAAGAGGAAACCAAAGAAAAAGAGAGTGATAAAGAAGAGGCAGCAAGAGTGGAAGATGAGGAAGAGATTAAGGAAGTAGAAATATGGAGAGCCGTAAAAAGGATGAAGAAGAAGAAGGCAGCAGGGATAGATGGGATACCAATAGAGGCGTGGATTTATGCAGGTGAAGGACTCAAGAAAAGTTAGCGGATTTAATTAAGCTGATATGGAAAAAAGGGTTGATCCCAGCGGATTGGAAGAAAAGTATTACAGTGCCGTTATACAAGAGAGGAGACAAAGAAAAAGTTGAAAATTATAGAGGTATATCTTTGTTGTGTACGGCATACAAGATCTATGCGGAGGTGCTTAGAAGCAGATTAGAAGGG
>NW_012026821.1:44324-44624 GCF_000956235.1 Wasmannia auropunctata | reverse complement strand
TTTCACGAAGGCGTTCAGAACGAAGAAAGGAGTAAGGCAAGGATGTGTACTGAGTCCGCTCTTGTTTAATTTATATATAGCGAGAGTAGAGGAGATAATGAAAAAGAGGGGGATAGGCGGGGTAAAAATTGCTAATAGCAGAGTATGGAGTCTCGCATATGCAGATGATATGGTTATAATGGCGAATAATAGGGAAGCGATGCAGGATATGATGGGGACTGAAGAATTTTGTAAAAGAAAGAGCTCTAGAATTAAGTGTAGATAAGACGAAAATGTTGGTTTTTAATAGAAAGAGGAAAA
>NW_012026821.1:43051-44274 GCF_000956235.1 Wasmannia auropunctata | reverse complement strand
TTGTCGCAGCGCGCGCTCCTCCCGAATCTCGCGCAGCTCATCCAGCGTAGAGCGGAGGACCTCTGCCAACGTCGGTGTCTCCTCGCCTCCCGCCGTACGCTCGCATGCCCTCTTTCTCGTCGTCGCCATCACTTCACAACACAGTTCACTGATCGTTCTTTTCGCTCCGCTCGTCCGTTCGATCCCGGACGAGCCCCCAAAATGTTACGCCCGGGGCGGTGTATCTCGCGATCACGCACTCGCCCGCGTAACGTTCGCACTTCCGCACCCGCGTTCGCGCACGCGCACCGGAAGGTCGCGGAGAAATAAGAAGGAACACCAATTAGAAACACAAGGAACACGCTTTATTATAATGACTGTGAACAAACAACGCAGCGAATAGACAGAACAGAGCTCAGCACGTCCGAACGAATCGACGGCTCGTCTCCAAATCTAATATGTCATCCGTTTGACAGATGACAACGCGTCGTCAAGGAAACATCTGACAGCTGGACCGGCTCGCTGATACATCGAACGACGCGGGTGTTGACACGGGCGTAACAATATATATATGTACAGTCGTGGACACATCGGTTGCGACACTTTTTTTTAGTGAGTTTCGGAACGCAGAATTTTTTCGAGAAAGGGAACCACTGCCTCTAGGTGCGTCTCATGGAGGACTGGAGAGAGCATATCGATGGTGGGGGTAAGAAATTTGTAATCGGAAATGACATCACCAGTCAACCATCTAACGCACTGTTTAACCGCAAACGGCGCTATAGTAGAAGCTTTTGATTGGCTTTTGATGTTGATCGAGCATGGAACTATGGAAGACTATTTCACATGTTAAGAGGTTACGTGACTCGTGAGGTTGTTATAATTATATTGAGGCTATTATTATATTATATAAATATATTTCTATATATATAATTAAAAAATGGTTAGCTGTATTTTATGTAGTTTTTCCAAAGCAAAAAATTGTGGAGTTACTTTTCATATGTGATTATCTGTTAATATTATTACATTATCTGATATGTGCACTGTTAAAATAATTTTTCTGTAAAACAATATATTCTTATAGATTTCCAAAAGACCCCACAAGATATAATATATAGGTAAATTTTGTAAATAAAGGCAGCAAGTGGAAACCGAAAAAAATTACTGTCAAACGTTCAATTTTATCTAAGACTGTTTCGATAAAAGTTCTCTCAGTGTGACCCGTCTCAAACCACATGCGATCCCAA